>NC_136603.1:11918453-12085953 GCF_910589615.1 Taurulus bubalis
TTGTGGTGTGTGACCATTGATAGTCACTTCTCAGCATTGCTCTGTATCAAGGAGGGGTTGACTCAAGTGTGTATTTATGAGTAAAGTGTATTTGCACACACATGCACACAGTCTGGTGTTTGTGTGTTCAAGATTGTGTTGTTTTCTGAAGAGCGCTTGTGATGAAGCTGATCATGGTGTGTGTGTGTGTGTGTTTGTCCACACAGGAGGAATGCCAGCTCCTGAGCCGAGCCCAGTGACGGAGGAGGGGCTTCTGCTGACCATCTGCAACAGTTCAACTGGCCGCAACATGGAGGCTGACAACACGGCCAACAACATCCTGGCCTCCGTCAAGGAGCAGGTAGTGTTTCTTTCGTTCACACCATGCAAAGAGCCCATTAATTGAAGTGACATTATTGAACGCATAATTGTCTGGTGACTCACACATTGTATTGAGAAGAAATCCACTGTGTGAAGTATGTAGACTTTTATTGTTCTTCCTGCGCAGTAGTGTCAGACACCCTGTTGTCACTTTATTCATACAACTTTTAGTAGGTTGTCATGTCTCTGGTTGTGGGATGATTTTAGTTTAAAGCGTGGACTTTTGTTTACTTTAATGTCTTAAAGTGGAATAAGTTTGACGAGAAGCTTTTGGTTGTTTAATGCCTGCAGTCATGGCCGTTATGGCCTGGCTTGCGTCAATGGACAACCAGGAAGATCATCTCTAGCAGGGTTTGTGAGCGCATAGTGGGACATGCCCTCGGACTCACTCCCTCTCTGTGACTCATCCACACTGCCTTCTGTTAAACACACACACACACACATATGCACACACTCCTCTGCTCTCTGGCTTCGTTCCAGCCCTCCTTATTCCTGAGAATTCAGCACAGGGCAAACTAGGCTAAAGAGATGTTGTCTATTATTAATTATATTAATTCCCCTCTGGGACATCTCGCATACCTCTTTCCCCCCCAGAATGACACTTAAGTTGAGCTACAGTTTCTAATAAATACCAGAGAAGGCAATTCATTTATTGGAAATAGCCCACGGACGTCCCATTTAGGATTAGCAGGAAAGTGGGTATTGTTTACATGAGTAGGGAAGGAAGGAAGGAGGGAAGGAAAGGGGGAGCACCTGTCGATGTCACTTCCTTCCCTAGAGTATTCCTTAGCAGCTTGTCCGGTTAGAGCAGATATCCATGCAGGCAAGCAGGAAGAGCGAGTCGCCTGCCTGAGCTGTTGCTTTTAGAGGGACTGGCTGGAAACATGCAGTCGAGGCTGTACAAAGATCGTTCTCCTCAGTGTTTAAGTTGGAGAGGCAAACCAAAGGGTGAGTGCGAGTGAAAAGATGGAGGTCAGAGACGAGGCTCGCGTGAGTGTGTTTTTCTCCCTCTGTGCTGTCGCGTGAGATTCTCCTGTTATTGTTGAGAGGCAGACCTTCGAGGGATCCCGCTGTCGGTGTAAACATGCAGGTCTGCCGTGGTCGTGGTTAGGGCTGGGGCTTAGCATGACTGAGTGTTTGGTAAGTGTCGACTCTATCGCTCGACTATCTTGTATTTTTCCCCTGTTTCTGCCTTTTTTATTGGCTGATTTCCATCCCTCCTCTTGTGTTGTTCACTCCTCGTCTCACTCCTTTTTTTCTTTGTCTCTCTTTCCAAACTTCTTTTTCTGTCACTGCCGTAGTTACAGCTGCGCAGGCTTTGCCAAGATGCCCAAACAAGGACAGATTCGCCAACATATTTTGATTGCATTCTCCTTTTGTGTTCATTTGCGTAGACTTAAGTCTTCTCTCTGTGTTTCCTGCGGTATTTACTACGAACACGCCCCAGTCTTTTTGCCATTAATTTGAGGATTTGGTCCTGTCGTGCTGCAGTTGCTGGTTTTTCGAGTCCTGTCTTTGCTCTGTGCCTCTTTTTAAAAGCACTGATCCACCATCAGGATGACACATCCATTATGGTTTATTACAGACCCCATTTACATGTCAATGTGTTTCTTCTTGCTGGACTGCACAACTTGCTTTGAAGAATCACACGTGCTTTTTTCAAAGCCCGACTTAATCACAAAACCTAAAACTGTATTGTAATTTAAAATGAACTGTACAAATTTCCCCTCTTCAGTATTTATTATCTTATTCAAATTTTAATTTAACCGAAGGGGTTGTTTCAAGGATTATCTGAGACCTAGTTTTTTTTATCTGTTTCATCTTTAGTGTAATTGAAGCAGTGGGAGGCGGCGGCACTCATCCAGTCTTTTGTGTGGATTCGGCGGCAACCACATCGTCATTGTGTGTCTTGTCGATGTGTTTTACTTTTTATTATTACGAAAACCACAGATGTCTTCTGTCATTATTGACATTTTTAAAATGAGTTTTGTTGTACATTTCTGTTCTTGATATTTTCTTATTAAATTAAAGAACTCATCATCTCTGCATGTTTTTTCTTCTCATTCTGTAAGCAGCATAATTATTATGAATTGCAGCAGGAAACATAAAACCTGATTTTTTTTATTTATTTATTTTTTTAAAGGTGTTTTAAATCACTTTAACTTGCCTTTAAAAACTGCGACAGTTTTGCAAAACTCTGTCAAAGAAATTACTCTGAATTAATTTGAATTTTGATTTAAATTTCATCCCTTCAGTCAAGCCCCAAAAATGTGTGATATATTGCCAAGTAACTCTGAATCTGTTCTGGAGGTGCATGGTGGCACAGCACCTTATGCAGACAGTTTAATTTGTCACTGATCTGTGCTTTTGTAAAGAGCTGACAGTAACAGAATAATTTTGGTAGGCATAAATTAGCAACTCCGTTTACATCTCAACTAAAATGCTGCTGGAAATATGCAAATAACAAGTCGAGTGTATATGAATGTTAAACGAGCAATGAGGTTAAGCTGTAAAATTAAGTCAGGATTTTCTATGTCTCTTTATCTATCAACAACTTTCCAAGGTGTGATTTATAAGACCGCATGAAAAGCTCTTCAATGACTGATGACAAAATTTATTGTCTTTAATCAGAATAGAACACCCAATATCAAATAGGTCTCGCAATGACGGGGAGACGCATGGTTGTCGGATTTTCCGTGTTTTGTATATTTTAATTGAATCATATTAAGCGCCTCTTCTTCAGTTATTGCACTTTTGCTAAAGCCTTATAATGAAGCAGTGCTTTTAAATGTCTGCATCAAGTATTACAGTACAATAATGAACCTCCACTGGTAGTAACTAGACACATTGTGATAATGAAATGAAGGGATACATATTCAAATCTGCATCAGCATCAATATTGGCTGAAACAAGCATATGCAGTGATTGACCATGCAGATGAGGGAAAAGGAACTTCTCTCCCAAACCCTCTTTTTTAAATTAATAATTATTTCAGGCTCTTCGTGTGAACAACGCAGTGCAACAACATAAATGTAGTGTATTCTTGATTTAGGTTTTGACCAATCTGTTGCTGCATTAAAATAGTAACACTATAATTGTAATTCCTATTGATTTACCTAGTTGTTTATTATTTTAATATTAGATCAAACAAAAATAATAAATCTATATCTATGTTTTTATTTGTAATGATTTTTGATTTTCTTTACAAAAACAATGTTGTTGCTGATGTTGCCTTACACAAAAACTGATCTCAGCCACTTCCACATAGTGAGGCAAACCTCTTAATTAAACACCGGTATCGGATCGGCCCATTACCAAAGCACAGGTATCAGTATCGAGATTGAAAACGTCGCATCACTGCATCCCTGCTAATGTGTGCCATTATCTCCATATTTAAATGATGATCACGTCCCCCTTCTCTATGGCAGCAGCTTTTTCACCCCACCTTGTGAGGTCGTGAGGAACAACTATGAACTTGTTTGTCCTCATATGAACTAGTTTGTTTCGAGCATAACGGGCCGTACCATCTGAATCAGCTGAGGAACTGTTCAAACTGGGTCCCGCATCCTGCAGACAGCTTTTTAATTTGAGTTGTTCAGCTCCTGCTTGTTTGTGTAGGTACGAGTTCAGTGTAGCGTTCCCTGAATGTTGATGGTCGCATTCAATCAAGTGGCTATTAACCACTTGGCCATCAGCAGTTTACAACTGTTTGATGAATAAAATGGTTGACCGCATCTTGTCTGAGCCAACACTGTGTATTTACACGCATATAAAAATGCCATGTCGCCGCCTGATTAGAAATGCTCTCTCCAGCGATTTAGTATTCGGTGTGAAGAACGGACGTTTACAAAGTCAGAAACTTTTACATTTGGCATTTTCTTTCCTGTCTGGTTGAAGTACTTTGCACCAGCAGAACAACTAACAATTTGCATCAGTTGAAATGAACAAAGGTCATAGATGGATGTTGACGGGTATGAAATGTAATACGAACTTGAATGTGTGGAGAGGCTTTTCGAATGTTTCTTACAGACCGATCGGCAAGATAATTGGCTTGAAATACGTTTTTGACAGGGATAATGTTTGAGATGATGTGACCGGTCTATGGTATGTTTCTAGCCAAACAATATGCAGGTTCAAGTGAGTGCTTTTTCAAACCTCATTCGGTAACTCACAATGGGAAGCGCCTCCAGGTGTGACCCATCACAGAAGCTCCATTGTCATGAAATTTATGAAGGCTGGGACAAAAACAGACTTTGCAACACATCTTTAAGCCAGGTTGAGAAGCCAAGTCATTTGCTGCTTCTTCTGCTGCTTTCAAATGTACAACACATGGAAGTCTCTTTTTTGCAAACTCACAAAGAAAAGGAAAGTTTGACTTCCCTCTCATGGGCAAGAGCTCTCTACTACAAAGGAAACACATTATTACTGCGAGAGAATACTTATTTGTGAAAGCCTTTCTGGCATTTCCATTCAGGTGTTCTCATGCTCAAATGTAAATGCACATAAAGTAGCATATAGATGAAACCTTTTCGAGGTTGTTGGAGTATCATGACGGATGCATTCGGCACCCTATTCAACAGCCTTTTGAGAGCGAGCCAAATTCAGTTTTGAAACGAGCATATAGGGCCTTTAGCTTGGCTAGGAAGAGCCTCTTGGCAGCCACCGAGCATCAATGAGCGTGAGGTCAGGCCTTTAAAGAGCATGTCAGTGATCACTCTGCTCTCATCTCCGCTACCTACCGCATCTCCCAGGAGAGGAGCAGCTGCGTGAAATTTGATTTCATCCTCACCAAGCACTACTTAATGTACACACACAGATCTTCAATGGCTTCTCCGTGTTCCTATTTTAGTTGTGTTTGTGTTACAGCATCAATCGGCTGGGGAAACTGAAAGAGGAATGTATGGATGGTGCTGACAAGAGAGAAATCTCTCTGTGTAGTTGGCGTATTAAGGGTTATTAATGTAAGCCTTCAAATATCAAGGCTTTTTCGCAAGAAAGCTGCACATTTGCAAGGACTCGACATATGAAGCGGTATCCCTCAGCAACTTTCTGTTTTGAGATGAACCGTTTTTACCTTGATAAAAACAGCTGGCTGATGTCCAGAAACAACAGCAGTGACAGGCGTCATCCAGAGTGATGAAAGAAGCTTTGTTTTTGTTGTCGACATTCATCAGCTGCACATTTGCCACATTTTGTGCGGCTGGAAAGCACCTTTTTAAAAGTGTTTATAGCAAATGTTGTCTGTAATTTATAGTGTTTTTCTTCTTCTTAAAAACACACAATTCAAATAAGTAAATACGTTTGATATTTTATAGATTCTAACAAATCTTGTCATTAGTAGTTTTTAAAGATGTATTATAAGCTGTCTAGAGATATTGTAAAAAGGTCATAATTAATCTAATATCTATTTATGTTTTTGTGAAAACATCTCATTCAAACAACTGGATTTATTCAAGTTTCTCACCAAAAACGACATTTTACGAGATTACATTTGATCCCATAATGTTATAAGTTACCTTTACCCAATCCTTTTGTTCACTGATCAGAGCCTGAACGCATCATAATGTAACCAAACGGATCCTTCGTTCCTTGGCCATTATCGGTGCTGCCACGGTTACCAGCTCTCCTGCTGATTTAAACACGGATTGGTTGTTTACATTGTCACCATCAGAGATCAACGACTAGAATGTCATGATGGCATAATTACTGAATATCGGCAGACTTGTTTACAGCATTATGAGTTTCAGACGGGAGCAGAAGAGGAAGTTTATTTAGGGGTTTATCCTTTTCGTTTCGTGGAGAAATCTATCCTCAAACACAAGTCTGGTGTCAAATTAGTCCTTGCGCTGGGAAGCAGATAATGCGCTGGGAAGCAGATAATTTTCTAATATCAAGATTGCGGTTTGTTACCCATGGAAACGCGGTGTTTTAGTGTCCTCCTCTTCCTCCCCCATAATGGGGCTTTGCCCTCAGAGTGATGCTGTTATTAGCCGTGCCTGGACATGCCTTCATGTACCACACTACTGGTTAAAAAAAAAAAAAGGGCCTCTTAGGCGTGCCGCACTATGGTGTTTCAACACAGTGCCTTCCAGAAAACACCACAGTGGAATTTTCCCACTTTGTTGGAGTCCATTACACATGAAAAATCTGTCTGCCTCCAGCTTCTCGCTGGCAAACTGGAGCTACACTCTGTGACCCCGTTTTCATCCGAATCAGGCGCACAGGCAGACTCTTTGCAAAGCCGATGGGCTGACCTTGCTTTGAGTGCAACAACTCCAGCACCCTCTTCAAGGCTTGATGAGCTGGCTGAAATATTAGCCTCTTGTGATACCAGTGCAAGCCTCCATAACGTTTCAATGAAGCCAAAGTCATCTTTGTCTAAGTGACCCAGCTTAAGGACTTAATTGTCGGGTCGGGGCAAAGCTTCAAGACAGTGTTTTTTTTTTTGTGCCATTTATGCAATTCCCTGCCATAAGCACAGCAGAAAGGTTGAATTCTCTCTGCAGGCGATAGTGTCTATTCCACTTCCATAGCAGAAATAAGGACTCTAATTACAATCGACTAGTGATTTTCTCCTCTCCTCGGGGTCTTATCTGCCTTCCTCTCCCTAGCGCCGCCTCTTTGACACGAGCAAGGAGAAATCTAGAGGCATAAGCATTCTGGCCTCGATTATAGTCATAAAAATGGAAGCACTGGCTCCGAGCAATTACCCCATGGGGGAGCAGAACAAGTATGCGACGAAAAAAGAGTGAGACCGATTTGAGAGGGGAGGGATACAGGTGAAGGAGAGTGCTCAGATATACAGAGGAAAGACAAAACGCTCAGATACAGAGGGGGGGGAGGGGGCACAGAGGGTGGTGAGTGAAGGGAAAAGGACAAAAGAGAGCATGAGCATGATGGAGAGAGGCAGAGTCAGAGAGGCTGTCACCTGTGAATGGTGCTCTAAAGCGCTGTGGCAGGCAGGAGGCTGTCAATGCGGAGGAAAACAGAAAAGAAGGAAGAGAGGAAGAGGAGATAGATGTGACATGGTGTCAAAGGAGGGGTGTGTGTGTGTGTGTGTGTGTGTGTGTGTGTGGCACAGCGCTGTCGTTTTGAACCCAGCCCTGGGAGATCTCCCCCCAGCTAGCCTGTTAATCCTCATCACCGTCACTGTCATCATCATCATCATCATCATTATCACGATAATCAGCGCCACAGTCAACAGCACACACAGAGGACCCGGTCACCGGGGAGCAGGAGCTGTGCTCAGGAAGTTGGAAGCAGTGTAAAATGCTGCTGGGCTGTCCTTGGACTGGCATACGTCCACTGAGGAAGTTTTAGGAACTTCACCGGGTGAATCACCAATGAGGTTTATGGCTCCATTTCGTCCTCTGCCCAAACATCTCTCAGATGAGTTTCTCTAAATGACTGATCCTGAGGTAATTGCACAAGTCACTGCAGTCTTTGTTCACTATACAGCAACCACCAGATTGACAGTCCCTATATTGCTTACGCTCTTCATTTTGGCCCAGAGCAATGTTCTTTTGTGTCTTGTGACACGACAGTGTTGATCTCTCAGTGGAATTGTCCGTTCACAGGTCTACATGAATTACACTGCATTGGCTGTGTGATTGCACTGCTGCAGCATTTTGTTTTTTTTGTTCCAGTGGAGGAGATACAGATAGCCCTTTTTTTCCTGAGTTACCCCTTTTTACTGTCTGCCACTATGCCGTGGCATTATTATCAACAGCATCACCTAAGAGCTTTTGTTGAGGTTCAACAGCTTATAGCTACACAAAGCGACAGTTTACTTTTGTAATTTGCAGCTGTAAATCCTGTGTTTGAATTCAGTCTTTTACACTTGCGCTAACAGCACCAATGATAAGAGGATGTTGTGAGACTAGAAAGCGTTGTTTAGACGCCTGTGTGTGACGAACATGACCCCACACAATAGGCAGGTGCCACATGCACTTGAAGCCACGTTTCATATAGGAGTCAAGGATTTTTTGTGTCCATTGATTTAACAGAAGAAATTTAATTTATTTTAAATGATGCCACATATTGCTTATTGACTCTACTAGTAATGCTGCATAAATTGTCTTTTAAGGTGTAATTATGTCTGGCTTTGAATGCTAATGAGGAAGAAATGCAAAGGCACTTACTCTGAAGGTTTAACTGTGAGGGAGAAGAACACCATCCAGCCTTTGCGTTTAGCCCTGTTTCCAACATGTTCCTTTTTGACCAAACCAGTCACACCTCGCTTACTTTTGTTCAATCAACACATTTTAAGATTATCGTTGGATTTGTTGAGAACTGTTTCTTGTGTTCTCGCCCTCGCAGTCTCTCCTCCATGTCTTTGTTATTGACGCTCTTTCTTTCGTTGTCAATCTCTGGCAAGTGCTGGCTGCTGTACTTGCTCACGCTCATGACAGCTCCTTTTATTTAGCATTCACCACACAAATGACAGTTTCTATAATGTCATTTTAATTATCAAGCCAAATTATAATTTCCTTTTCATGCTCAAATATATGGAAAAACAATGTTCTCTGGTCTTACTCCTCCGTGTCGGCAACATGTTTTATCTCAAATGCCACCAACATGAAATAATTTTTGGAGTGATGAGGTCTGGTGAACAATGTTTTAGTCACTGCTTTTTTTTTTATAGAGTGCACCAACTAACAATTTAACACGTCTTCCAGTGAGTAATCTGAGTACTCCAGATTACGTCTAATTCGTCATGTTTCTTTGGTGCAATGCTTTAAACTCCATGTTGGAGTTGGAGATCATCCTTAAAATGTGTTTTTGTCATACCACTTGACACTACTTTCTTTTTTGTTTTTTAGCTTAGCTTTTATTTTTTAAAGATAAAGTTACAATTGACAAAGAAATTTCAGCACAGGATCAATGGAATACACTGTATTTTAGTGACCACTGAATCATAAGCAGCTAAAATGTACTTGTACAATATGGAGGTCAATGTGGAGTGACTCATTATTGGACATGGGAAGCCAGCAGTAAATCAATTTTCCAACAGTATTCATCCTGCTTTTACTTTAAATTCCACATCTGTATACAACTGCAGTATGTCAATTTTCTCTCAATAGAAGGACTTACAATATAATTTTAGCTGCTGCTCTGCGGATTCCCTGCAGTAAATGCTCGTAATGCAGCATTAGAAATCCTGGCAGAAATGATGTTCTATTGTAAACTTGCTTTTCCATTATCTGAGAGTGAATGATGATTTGCATTTCTGTTTGTGGCCTCTAGTCACATTATCAGCTTATACAGTACAAAAGCCCTGGTGCAGCTTTGGGTGCTGAAGCAATTTTCTCCCTCTGAATCACCTATCACTGCTGTACTCTCTTACCTCTGCAAGCCACTTTGCAGTATTTTTAAATGTCTTTCTATCCAATGTGGTTATTATAATTCTGCTATGGTGGCATGCCGCTGCAGCCAGTTTCCTCAAACCTTAGTATTTTAACGAGGTGACTTTGTGGCAGTTTTTGTAAGTAATTGCACTGCGTGGTTCCTTCAGGTCTGGTCACACTGCCTGTTCTGAGGCCTGTTCTTTTCGCTCACCCCTCAGGCCTGCTTTTCTGTCCCTGCTGCTGCAGAAACGCCTTTTAACCTCTGCTGTCATTCTCCCACTGCGCTACAGTGGAATGGGTCTGCCACACTGCAGTGAGGATGTAGAGCTGTCAAGCCTCATTGCCACTTAATGAACAAACATATTTCTGGTAGATTCTCATCTTTGGTTAAGAGGAAAAGCCATCCGCACCAGTTTATGGAAAATGGACCTGAACCTCACAAATGAACATGCAGCCCTGTCTTTACAGGCCCAATTCCCAGCACCGCCAAAACACACTTTACCACAGATTCACACGGGCGGCACTCAGGCTAACGAGAACTATTACGGATAAGATCTCCAATCTTAATTAATAGTGGGATTTGGGCTCTCACTACTGAGGATTAGGCAGCAATTTCTCTGATGTATTGCTCACAATTATTATTCTGTCACATAAAGGAAGGTGCTGAGTTACCAAGCATAATTTCACGCATCGCTAGCACAGCATTATATCATCCTAATTTATCATATGTGGCATGTATGATGTTGTAGGTTTCTTGTTTTACATACAGGAGGTGAAATGATACATCTGTTCAGTAGGTTGTATGCATGGTGAATCTTGCATGACATTGACATGCATTCCTCTCCAGACATGACAGTAAAAGTGATAGCATCACAGATCTAGGTATAGGTTTTGTGACTATTTTGTATAAATGTAAATATACCTTAGCAACCATACTAGCTACAAATACACTATTAGAAAATGGTTACTCAAAAATCATTAATCAGGACATTTATTCTTTGCAAAGAAGGAACAGAGTCAGAAATGTGACGTAATGCTTAACAAATCGCACATCCTAGACTGCTCCCCGAATGAGCGGAGAGTCTCCCTTATATACAGACAATGCAGTCGCAGAAGCCCTCATGACGTCTTGCACTTATCATGAACCTTCCTTCCGTCATCCCATAGATAGGTTTTAAGCCATAAGAACAACAATGATGTGTATTGTCTTCAGTCCGGAACATACAGATATAGCAGATCACTCGACTCCTAAACTGAGCCTGCTTTTGTGTAAGGGAAAGTTCACACCGGAGTCATAATTATGGGAAAGTTCACCCAGGAGTCACAGGCATCAAATATTTAGAGGAAATCAGTTTTTCTCCAACATACACATACAGTAGTGTTGCATCTGTTTTGGATATACAAAGCTGCAAGCGAGTGGAGTGATTTGGGAAGAGGTGTGGGTGTTGAACTCGTTTGTCTGCCATAAATTTAAGCTGCTCATACTGACAGTTTAAGAAGGAACGCTATATAAGTCAAAATATTTAATGCAATAACCTTTTATTCTGGAAAACTACTTGCAAGGTTGTAGCAGAATGAAATTCCTATATGATAATATTTCATTTTGTCTGAATAGAGAACACCCAAACCGGCCAAACAAAGCATTAGATATGCATTCGAATGTATTGAATAATGTATTGAAGTAAGCAGAAGTACACGCCAAGGTATAAAGCAGGGTACGGTATATGCTGACATACAGTATGTTACATTTTCTGGTTGTCCAATTGAATGAACTGATGAGGAAGTGACGCAATAATTCAAGAGTGGTCTGGTTGACCAAATATTGTGTGAAATATGTTTGAAACATGCATCACTGACGAGTTTGTGTAAGAGTCAGAAGCCTCTCTTTTGGACCACAACAATTCGAAGGAACGTCCTTAATGATTAAATGGTTGTATTCGTGATTGCTAGATTATGCCACGGTACTGACTTTCTGTGGTAAATACAAGTATACTATCAGCAAGGCGATATATTCCAATGTATTATGTCCTTGAGACATCCCTTGAAGGAGACATTTTATTTTCAAGTCGTCGAAGCCCATTCTTATGAATGCAAATTCTCCGTGAATTTCTTTAAATTTGGCACAAATGTTGATTTGGACTCAAGGTTGAACTGATTTAAAATGTGGTGGTACTGACACAAATATCTAAAAGGATAAAATAATGTGATTATTTATTTTTTTACACTGTATATACACCCTGTATATGCACACTGTTAATATTTCAATTGTTGATTAATAATCAATACATGATGGTGTAGTAATTGGTGTAGGTTATGTCAATACATGACATTTGGGGTTTATGTATGTGTAAGCTCCCTCGCTTATCTATGCTGCACCATGTGCTGAACCAGCAGCGGGCAGAAGCCACTTCAGGCATTTCAGATGGGTCTTGTACTGTCAGCATCCATAAAGATGACAAGGGAGCCTGTATATTGGTAGCCGGGTCTGCTGCCATGTGTCATTTGTTTCTTTAGGCCCCATCTAAGGGACACAAGGGGACAGGATCTGATTCAGCTCTGGGACTAAAGGCCGACCAGGCCCAACAGGCTCATTGTAATGTCAAATAAAAGCATTGGAAGCCTTGTTGGTACAGAAAAACCGGCCACCCATTGTTTCTGTCCTCCCTGATCACACTAAGGCTACATCCAGACGACTACGTTTCCATTTTAAAACGCATTTGTTTTGCTACGTTTTTACACTGAGCGTCCACCCTAATCCGGAGATTTAGAGCGCCGAAAACGGAGGAGTTTAAAAACGGACCCGAGGACGGATACGTTTGGAAACTCCGGGGTTACCTCGTTGTGTGGACAGGCATAACCGGATGAGTTTGAAAACGATGACGTAAACACCGCCGTTCGCAACTTGATTGGGTGCCTTTCCCTGATTCCACAGTGAAGTCCACACAGAAACTGTAAACAAACAAAAGTGTCACGGTTTGGGTTTTTGGGGTTTCCTGTTTTATTGTGAAGTCTTTGTCTTGTGTGCCCTCTGTGTTTCTGCACTTCCTCCCCTGTGATTGCCGTGCTTGTCTGTCTGCCCTGTCTCCTGATTGCTCATTCCCTTCACCTGCCCTCATGGTTTCCTCCTGTGTCTAATCACCCACACCTTCCCCTTGTCCCCCTTACACAGGGAGTGTGTTGGTCAAATGTATTGACACATATTCTAGTAGAACTTTGATTTGAATGGCGCTGTTTTGCAAAAGGCTATCACCTTTTGAGATCCTCCTCCTGTCGTCACTGACGTCCTGTCGTTGCTGAATCAGAAACGATGGACACACCTTCCTGAAGAAGTCGGAGAAAATTCACAGAGCTGTGTGCGGCTACGGATGATGTCATGAACCCAGATACCAGGGCGTTTGATGCCTTCATAAGTTATTTCTTCCATGGTTAATGGCGGAAATAAATGGCTCTGTTTCCATGGAGATAAGCCCCCCCCCTCCGGCGCGTCTAGCGTGAATGGCGCAAATAACTACAAAATGATCTGCCGAGTTTGGCGTAAACGCAGCATAATCCCGGTACCGACCAAGGCTGCTGCCCCCACACTCTTTGTAAAAGCATCTGTCCTGCTTAACGGCCATTACTACTGTGCTCCATCTGACTTAGTGGATTGTTACGGCAAATAGATGTCTCCTATTCTGTGTTGGGGCCAAGCATGGAATTAATTACATGGAGTAGAGAGTACTCCTTCTCCATGGCTAATGTGAGGCCCACTTAGGAGTGTGGTCCTTGTCCCTGTTCCATCAGACCAGGGTCCAATTTGGCACATAGCCTCGTGCTACCACACGGTAATTATGGGTATTAGCTAAATCTATTATAGATATATCCTTATTCATCATTGTCTTAATGGGTCATTGGCAAAAAAGAAAGTCTATTGAAATGTGTGTGAGAGGATACGTGCTTTAGAAGGTTTCTTTTTTGCCAAGGAAAGCCTGAGTATGTGATAGTAAAGAGGCACGACAGTAATCCTCGATGCCATCTGAGAGGTCAGTAAACTCAGTATGACGAAAAGGCTGCATTGTTGTTTCATGGTTGACTGTAGGGTCTGAGAGAGTAGGCCATGACCTTTGCTTCGCCACCTGACTCTGCCAGACTCCTCCTTCTAAAAAGGGTCAGCCATCATTACCGATGGAAATTGTGCTCCAAAAAAAAATGTAATTTAATGAAAACAACTAAATAATACACAGTACATAACACAAGCCAATATGACACACAGGGATTCTATAACTGCTGCAATCAATTTGCAACCAATTTGTAAAGCAATCGAAAAAAAGACTTGGAGGACGGAGCTTCATGCAGGAAACTCTCCACAGTAAGAAAACAACCGGGTTGGGCAAGATGCCTGCCCGCTACAGCCTTGGAGCAGCTTTGAATATCACTAGTGACAGAGACTTATACTGCCTTATGGCTGCAACAGATGTCTCTTTCGGCTGGGCTTGATCAATATCACAGACCATCTAATCAGCCAGCTTGAAGGCCAAGCCACTCTTTTTGTGAAGCATCAAGCGAGGCGGAGCTGTTTATTTCTCTCGTGCCTTGCGTTTACAACTGTGTAATGAGAAGTGCCGCATAAGATGAAGACGCTGGACTTGACAGTGTGACACACTGCCAAACAAAACAATTGGATTATGAGCTTAAAAGAGAGAAGGCACAGAAATGGTGGGCCAAGAACAGTGACATTTGCACGAGCAGGAAATCTCTGTCTTCATTTAGATAGTGTTAACTCTCTCTTTTTTCCATAAGCGTCTGCTACATATTCATACATGACTCGCATACAGTAACTATAAGCTTTACTCATGGAGGATTCATTTAATCTTTCAGTTGTATGTATGGCCGTTTGTGTGAGGATGAGTAAAACATTCATTTTTTATGTTAATTTGTATTTGCACCGTATTTGTCCCATTTACTCTCTTCTACAATGGCCCAGTGCTCCCAGACTGATATATATATATATATATATATATATATATAGTGGGAGTGAACTGTATTCAAATATTTGAATGTTCTCTCTTGCTCTCTCTCTTCTTCTTCCTGTTGTCTGTGTGTGTCCATATGGGTTTTACTCCTCTCTTGTCACTTCCACCATATGTTCTCTCTTGCACATTGGTGGCAGAATCACACACTGGAGTAATTCCAGATTAGTATCAAATAGACTGTGTTTGAATCATCTCTCTCTCTCTCTCCTCCCTTGTCACTTCTATTCAATGTCCTCTCTCTTATACCTTGAAGGTCTAGCATTAAGTAATATCCCTTGTTTGCACCGTAAAGTCATCTTATTACTACAGCCCCGTAAATGCATACAAGATACAGGCGTCTTTGTGTGTGTGTGTGTGTGTGTGTGTGTGTGTGTGTGTGTGTGTGTGTGTGAGAGAAATGGTGTCACAATAATTCAATCTAAGTCTCTTTTGGGAAACGGTGGCACTGCCACATTATGCATCACTTAGTAGGGTTCAGTCCTGGGGCGCAGTAAGAATTATGTGCATTTCTTGTGTGTGTGTGTGTGTGTGTGTGTGTGTGTGTGTGTGTGTGTGTGTGTGTGTGTGTGTGTGGGAGAGAGGGAGGGAGAGAGGGAGGGAGAGAGGGAGGGAGAGAGGGAGGGACCAAGAGTTCAGATCGCAAGATTTCTTGCTCAAAGAAAACCGTCCAATTTCTTAAAATGAATGCTGTGTCAAAAGCAGCCCGTGAATTGAATAAGTCCCTCTCCCCTTGACATTCTGCACATTTGTAGCAATACATTTCTGTGTTTTGATTACTGAGCCACATCTGTCTCAAAAAAAGTAAGACTGGGAACAGGAAGGATTGTTTGGAATGAAAAGTTGAAATTGGCAATTTTCATGCGACTAAATCACTCAGAAGGGGGTTATGTGTCACAAAGAGGATTTACGGCTCATTTATTTTTCTAAATAAATCAGCGTTTCGGCCACTCTATCTTTGTTCTCCTCCCGGAGCTGTGATCTGCACTCTGTTAGCTCATTGGTGTGTTTTATGTATCAGGAATAAGCAGGCGTTGTGATGATCCTTGCTATTTCCTCAGGAGTCTGGCCTGTGCTGGGCAATTAAATGATTGGGATAATGATCTGATCGTGAAAATGTAATTGGCGCAATCTTTTTTTGTTCAACCGAGGAGTTACACTGCTTTCTGAAGTGTTTCTCCAATAGCAAGTGACAGCTTAAAGGCCGATTCAATTTGAAAAATGTTGTTATATGGAGCCAAATATCAAGTAATAAGTGAATATTCAGAAGATAATTACATTGACAGAAATGGTTGTTCTAATTATTTCATTAATTAACAGATTATTTTAGCTTATATGGAGAAGCAGCGACAGAAAAGGCATTTTATTTGCCGTGAAGATTATCGGTGATTTGTTAGCTGACACTATTGTTCAGTAAAAATGGGTTTCCACATCAAGATGTGAACATATTCTGTTTTGTCACAATGTTGCAAACCAATACACCTCCACCACTTCAGGAAGGTAAACAATAACTTGTTCCGTACCAGGCTGTCATTTTTTAGTATATGTAATACTACTATGGAAGTTCATTTCACCATCTAGCATCTTGGTCACAAACGTTTTCTTTGGTATGAATAAAGGTCTATCTTATCTTATCTCATTTGCCTCGCAGCACAAGATCTAATCAGAGTTACTCATAGCAGTGCACGGCTATCTCAGCGAGAGGGGAAAGAATGTCATTAAGGAACGAGGACTTAGCAGCTTTCCCTCCCGCATGCTCCCTCTCACTGCAGTTAAGCTTCACACATCAGCAACCAAGGGAGAGGAGAGCAGTGGAGGGTGAAGAGTAGCAGCGTGGGGGAGGGGTGAGCAGAGCATGTCCACAATGTAAAGGGAAATTTCAGTGCACCCTCGGGGAGCATTGAACAGTAGGTGTGAAGAGTAGGCGTGTCTTAGTGTCGTAGAGTGGCCAAACTTCCTCAGAGGTCACAAAAGAAGCTGAGAGTTGGTTTGTGTGTCTGTGTGTGAATGCAGCTCACTATGAATGTAACTGACCATGCTAATGGCCATTACATGGGACAACTAAGGGAGAGCAGGGCGAGGAACCTGCCATCTAGAGTTATGGTGACTGAGTCCTTTTTGGAAGAAAAACATGTGTTGGTGCTGGTTTGAATTTTCTCTTCATACTGCCGTCGTATGGGTGGATAAAAAAGGGATTTCTACAGCCCCTTTTACACTGGTCTAAAACAAAACATCTGGCTTTTAGTGGGAAAGAGTACAATTGGCATTTATTCTTGGGACAAATTACTCTGCAATCATCACAGGTATTTATCGCGATGTGACTTGCATTGTAAATAAAATCAACAGATTTGAACAGACTCTATTCAGACAACAGAAACAAAATCAAACTCATCAAAACCATCTTTTAGTTTTTCCACTGTTCCAACAATCACAAACTCTGGTTTGAGAATTTGGAAAGAAAGACTTAATAAACAACATAATTTAAAAAGGGAAGTATGCTGTAACATTTTCACTGCTTCCGGTGCATCCATGATGAATGTTGAACGTGACACACCAGAATGAAAAAAACTAAACAGACAGGCTTACCCGTCTACTGTCAATGGGAAATTAGTCTATCGCCTGTTTTTAGCATGTTTTCCTGTTTACAAAATCTGCATCTGCGGTCTGATTTGACTGAAAAAGGTGTGTGTGTGTGTGTGTGTGTGTGTGTGTGTGTGTGTGTGTGTGTGTGTGTGTGTGTGTGTGTGAGACACACCATTTTTCTGTGTACTAAAGCCCCTGTGTGTGTCTTATGAGTGTCATGACGCAGTGCTTGGAGCTAGAGAGCTGTGCAAGTAATGGCTTCGCTCAGGCTAGATAATTAGTCAAATGCTGATTTCTACTCGACTCCCATAGGAACAGTGCCACCAAGGCTAAATATCACCCACTGAAGTGGTGCTTATCTCTCTGTGTGGGCTGGGGAAATAGCAGTGGACCATATAGCGGGAGAGTGTGTGTGTGTGTGTGTGTGTGTCTGTGTGTGAGAGAGAAAGAAATAATGTACACGGCCTCTATTTATATTTGGATTTACTTGTCTGAGGTGCCTTAAGCTTCTATTTTGTGTCATCATCAACCTACATGCCATGATGGAGCACAACACTGTAGGAGCTAGCTGTCAAACTGTCAACCTGCCTCCCTCATATTGACTTCACATTCTGTCATTTCAAAGTACATTAAGCTGTCTCTGATGAAAATGTCCCGTGTGTGTGTGTGTGTGTGTGTGTGTGTGTGTGTGTGTGTGTGTGTGTGTGTGTGTGTGTGTGTGTGTGTGTGTGTGTGTGTGCGCGCACAGGAGCTCCAGTTTGAGCGACTAACCAGGGAGCTGGAAGTGGAAAGGCAGATTGTGGCCAATCAGCTGGAAAGATGCAGACTCGGGGCCGAGTCGCCAGGCACTGGTAGCAGCAGGTAATGAGAATATGCACACGCACACACACGCACACATACATACATATAGAGCAACAATCCAACACATGGCGTTTTCATCCTTCACAGCAGTGACCCTATTCCATAGTATAACCTTATGGCAAAGTGATGGAGCGTCCCAGTTTGCGAAAATACGATTGTACTGTAAATCTGAAAACCTCCCCCCCACCTGTCCTGTTATTTAGAAATGGACAGGTTTGCTCCAGTGTTATCGTGGCTTATCAGAAACACAGTCGTAGCAGTTAGCAATTTAAATCTGCAGGATTTTGTCCCGGCTAATCTACTCAAATCACTTTTATGTTAAACCGAAATGAAAATGTAAACAGCTGTCTCTGTCAGCAAAATATTAAGCCTATGTTTATCAGTGACGGAATGTGTGTGTGTGTGTGAATGTGCATGATTGTGGAGTGTTGTTTGCCCAGTGAAGCGCTGCCATCAGTGTGGAAGGAGCTCCTGAGTTTGTTCTGGGAGCTCATTGTCATTTCGTCAGCTCAGAGACTACAAGGCTTCATCATCACACCTCAGTGACCACACATTCTGTCCTGTGGCTCGGGCATGTCAGGCTCATTTGGACGGCTCAATACCACATACAACATCACAATGGGCTTCAGGGAACTCCTCTGATTCTTCAAACACCAATCCTATATTGTCATATGGCTTGGATGTTTACCTAAATTTCTTTTGATAAAGATACAGCAGATGAGGGGATGCACTGATATTCGGGAATGTGATGGCATTGGCCAATAACGGCCTTATGAATGAATACTGGTAGTTCTCCAA
Source organism: Taurulus bubalis (assembly GCF_910589615.1). Classification (NCBI taxonomy): domain Eukaryota; kingdom Metazoa; phylum Chordata; class Actinopteri; order Perciformes; family Cottidae; genus Taurulus; species Taurulus bubalis. The sequence continues at coordinate 11,937,412 of NC_136603.1, forward strand.
CATGAACTATGCCGCTAATAAAATGGTTCAGAATAAAACATCAAGGTTGAATATTTAAATACACATAATCTTTAATAATATGTATTTCTGCATTTTTTTCATAAAAGTCATTGCAACATGGTTTGAAATGTTGCATGCATGTTTTGTAACATTCATTCATGCATCACTGTTTTCAGTTGCACTTGATTAAACAAGTAATATGTGGACCATATTTTAGGTGAAGTTAAAATGTAATTCCATCAAGTGTCAAGGGAAATTACAGTTGAGGTTAATAGACTGTGACATTTAAGAGATTGCTTAATGGTCAGATTTTTCAGGCACTATTAATATTATGGTCTTTTCTGTTGCTTTTGCCTATTTGATTCCATTAGGCCACATATTTTAAAAGCCCAGCATAGTGCTCTAGTGCAGTGATTTTCAAGCACTGTGCCGCAGAGGTAGTCAGGTGTGCCGTGGGAAAATGTCCAATTTCACTTAAATCAGTCCAAAAAAATATTATTTAGTTGCCGTCAATAATTTTCCATTGTTAAGCGTCTGAGCCTGCAATATAGTGGCTGGCCTAATAATTAAATACGCCTCCATGCCAGTATGTAGCGCAATAATTACCTACCATATATGCTGTAATATGCTACAATGTGATATTTTTTTACTTTTTTGGTTGTTTGTGTGCCGCAGGATTATTTTATTGTAGAAAATGTGCCGCGGCTCAAAAATGCAAAAATGGTTGAAAGACACTGCTCAAGTGTGTTGATATTTTACCAATGAAACCTATACGCTGGTCACGTTTCATTAGAAAGTATGTATGGTTACATATAACGATATAATGGTCAGACGTTGAATCAAACATAGTCTCTCTAGCCATATTTGAATATGCTCATGAACACATGTGCGTACGTCCCTGATTACTGAGGGATTCCATATTCAACTGGGACATCAATGTAAGCATTGTCAACCATCTTACCATGGTGATAAGATACTGGTATACTCCAGTACTTCCAACATTTAAATGGTGTTTCTCCACTAATATCCAATCACACCAGATGGTTATTGATATGGAGTATTTTTCCTTATGAGAGGAATATGCCTGTAAAAAGTAAAATAAACTTGGTCTGACTAGGGGCCGTAGTGGCTCTCTGTGATCTCTTCTAGCTTTTTGATAAAAAGCCTTATGCCCTGACAAAATGCATTCTTGTACTCCAGCCTGCATACCTACAAAAACACCCACCTACTACCAGCAAATTGCAGTACTCAGGACTCAGAGTGTCAATTTCCCCTTTCTTCATTTTTAGAGAGGTGTGGGTATGGAGCTTCAAGTGCTGGCAAAAAGGTCTGGACAACAGCTCTCTGAAAATATACACAGACAGGCTATTTACTTTCATTTCCTCTGCAGGGTTCTGTGTTTTAGACCCCAAATTTTGTGTATACAACCACGCCAGTGTTCATATTTGGAGATATCAGTGACACATTTGCTGTCCTGTAGTTATCCCATTGTCACTCACTCGCTCATGACATTTAACAAATTGAGTGGCAGCTCAAGATACATTTTAGAATAAAAGCTAGAGGACGAGGCAGTCTTTCTTAACTCAATATGACTGTCTCTAATATGAAAAGGTTATTTTTGTGTGCCAGTCACAATGAAAATCAGCAGCCAAATTAGTTTTGTGACGCATTTACCTCATTGTCATTGGTCCATCAGTGGCAGGTTAACATTTATCCTGTCAAAAGAAAATAACAATCATTTCTATATTGGTTAGTGGACCAAACAAGCGAAATTCCAATAAATATAGAACATGGATTTGAACTTGAGTGAAAAGGCAATTTTCTTCAAAACATTAGGCATAATAACTAATTTAGCTGAGTCATTGGCTTGTTGTGACGACTAGGTGTTGTATTCATGAGCTGTGTTTCATGTTGTTATGCACATTGCATTAGAGAGAACGGTATGAACATTGTGAAATGAAATGAAATGAAACTTCAATAATTGTGCAAACAATGGAAAATAATATATATTTTATTCTAATGTTTTGTTTTCTCGTGGTTACATCCTGCAGTTACATTTTGAATTCACCCCCAAAAAGTACTAAGTGGTGAGGTACTTTCCGTTCACGTTGCTTCACTGTTGCCACAGAGATACAAGTACCTTTGGTGTTTGGGCCTTTGGCACGCAAATGGCCACAAGACCTTTTAGAAGCATCGGTACAGGTTGAATCATGCTTAAATATTCAAGTGCCTTCAGTGGTAATCTAGCTTTGTTATCCAGGTTTTTTCATAATCCTGTTCTAATAAGGAGACAGGTTTCCCATGATGTTTTTAGAAATCCGGTTACTGACAAAAGATATAATCACATTTTAAACGTAGAAACTTTTCCCTCTGGGGGGGCATGTATCCATCTAGGGACGCTTAAGAGAAAACATGCAACACCATTTTCACACCTTTTTAATTTAAAGACAGACATAGAATGACAAATAAATTGGCTGTCACTGGACATTTGTGTGTGAATGGAGATTAGCTTTAGCCATGGAGTTCACACTGCTTGGCTCAATAGCTCAGCGGGACGTCGGCAGAGGTGATGGTGCACTTTAGGGTTGTAATGGGAGTCATTGCATTTCATGACACCTCCAGAGTTGACCGCTCCCTTCATTTCGACAAGCATACAGGGGTGTGGTCATCAAACTTGACCTCAAGCAAAACTCCTAAAAGATGCAACCTCCACCCAGCCAAAAGGGGTGGATGGGAAATAAAGGGTCCTGTCAGGTTTAGGCCCGTAGTTTATCAGCAGTTTATCGGCAGTTTTACAATCTCTTTATGCTGCCGCATCAACATTATGGTCATCTATTCTTCTACTTGGTCTGCCATGGTTCAGTGGAGCACAGCTCCCCAACTTCCTCTTTTTAATTGCCTGCGTGCTCATTAAAATTCAGAGAGCCACGCTTCTTTAAGTTCACCGAGTGTCACCTTAGATAGAAAAATAGCAGCTGTCGCAACATCAGCTAATGACCAGAAAGAATATAGTCTGGTTATGCACAATCCATGGGCCTAGCATTGCAAGGGCATCAGTGGATTTAATCAGATGCTCAACTATCAAACATTTACTGTAGGTTTCTAGTGGGACTATTAACATCTTGCATCAACTATAAATTCAGCAATGCAGTTGCCAACGCTGGCCTGTTTTCTCTATCATGGACAAATGGCAGGAACTATTCCTCTCACAGCCCGCTCCTCTGTTTGGTGGGAGGGGAAACTTCCAGTACTGGTGGGTTCACCAGTAAAACTCCAGCTAACGGTTGGACTTTGCGCTTTCCTTGTAGCTTTCCTACTGTATGGATCATCCGCCTCAAGCCAAAAGTCTAGAGGACGTTTCCCAATGGATTGAATGGATTTCTGCCATAGTCTACTGGGAACGTGGTCTGATGCTTTCCTGTATTATCTTGCCACTAAGAATGGTCCCTCATCTACTGACCGAGGCCGATCCATCATCGATCACCCACACACTTTCCCTAGATCCGATCTGTTTTTGCTGCTTGGTATCCTCAGTGTTGTGACTGAGAAGTCACATACTGTGACCACTCTCTGGCTCGACCATTATTCTGCCACATTATTCTCTGGAGACTGAGTATCTCTCTGAATTTCTCTCTGTGCTGGAATATACACCGGCAAGCATGTCAGGGTTGCTTTAGGATGCCAGGATGCTGTGAGCTTTTACACTCAGTGTGTGTGACTATACGCTATGATCACTTCTGCTTTTTCCCGGAGCTCCCATCAGGATGTATGGTGTCCAGTGGCCTTTTGTTCTTTTTGGTTTTGTTTATTAAACTGCAAGTGGAAAAACAGCTTCCAGTCCCTCAGTTTTAGAATATCTCTTATTGCTGACGGGTCCTCAAAACACGAGCTGTCACCAAAGGCACCTTTTTAGGTCTGGATAAACACAGATGACAGGAATGGACTTTACATCGGAGTTGTAAACATGAAATCTGCTCTGAGGCAGTATACTCTGAATCTCCTCGCTGTTTATCTCAAACAGTGATTACCATCTGTGACCCTGTTAGGAAAGGCCCAAAGAAAATGTACATGAGGCTGAAAACTGCCTCTTCCACATGATTTCACACATGTCTGTCACTGTGGTGTCTCTGGTTTGTAGTGCATGTATTCACTTTTCCATCTCCTGTTTTCTCCCGTACAGCTCGTCTGAGAAGTCCCTGCCTTGGAGAACTGCAGGTATGTACACTCAAACACGAATGATTGGATAGATATCCCTCTCCCTAAAAAAATCTGTTTTTGCTTTTCAATTCTAACCAAGTTACATGTATTCAGATCATATTAAGTGTCCTCTACACTCATTCATTGGTAACCTAATAGTTACGCATGATGCAATATTAGTCAAACAATTCATATGGAACAACAAATCAGTGCTCACCCAAGAGAGTTTTACTGGAACAAAATGGACTCACAATATCACCGACCAGGGGACACTTGTTGCTGTGGATATTGCTATAAGTATCAACATCATTGTATGTATGAGCCATATAAATACTTAATATTTCATCCCTCAAACGGTATCCAACCACTTAATCTGATCTGTATATTGTATTTTTAGCTTTCGTTGTTTTTTTAATTTTATTATACCTTTACAGTTTGACTATGTATTGTACTTGTTTTACTGATGCCTCTAGTTGCACTATCCACTTTACTGACTTATTTGCGTGTCCTCTCTAAAGGTTTGTAGCAAACTTCATTACTTCCTGTTTGACCCTGACTTCACCAGTCGGTGATCAATAACCGCCGTGAGACATAAATACCCATCTGCTTGGCTTGATTCTTGGTTTACTTTATGAGGTCTACACTAAATTATAGAGGATGAGGCGGTTCTGTTCAGTGTCACACTGATTTTGATAGTACATAGTGACATGTGTGATATAAGTAAGGCATAACTGTTCCGCTATGGGTCTGTTAAGTGCGTTTGTGTGTGTAGTGCAGTTCAGGCATGTTTTACATTTCCTCAATCATCATCGTTAACATGAAGCGTTTCAACCACGCACACATTAATGGACAGCCTCAGGCGTATTCTTGTTTTAATATTTATCTAAGCTATGTCGGCCCACTCACACACACACAACACCATCCGTGATGTTGAGCGGAAGGATCTCTCCTAGACCCCTTTGGTATCTGTTTGTTTAGTCCACTTCCTTGAAGGGTCTTCACCAGAGACCTGATAATGAATTGAATATACCAATGTTTTTCATAGCTTATTTATTGCATAGTGCAACATAGTGAATTTCTGCAATGGTCATTAATCTTTTATTGTCAATCCTGTCAGAAAAGCCTAAAGGGTTATATTTGTACATATGCACTAGGAATATGAATTCCACACAGTTTTCTCATTTGATGCCCATTTCCTGCTGATTGCATTTCATTAGTGTTTGAACAGCGCCAGGGACTAATCACAATCACTGTTTTGCTTCGTATTGATTCATCATTGTAGGGTAGATGATAAATGATAGTCAGAAGTGGCAACGTACTTTTTCCAATCTAAATGAATTAAAGTGTAAATGTGTGGCACATATCGTAATGGGCCAGGATTGTCTGTGGGGCTTTTTGGCAACATGAAACACTGTCTGTCTCTGCTGTCTGGGAGTTTTGTATATTGTGTTGGTGTGTAAACGGCCTTTTGGCCCCAGGAAATATCATCGAGTCGCACCTCGTGTCCCCTGAGGGTAGAAAACCCCACAGAATGAACGGTTTCTGTTTCGATCCCTCGTCTTCTTTACTCCAGATATGCGTCCCCTCAATATTCTGACAGTTTAACATATCATCATCACACTTGCCAGCCTTGAGACCTCATAAATGGGAAGGATCTTTAAACCAAAACGGGGGGTATGCCCCCCCAGAAAAATTAGACTTTTAGATGATTGCTGTCAGAAATTGATGGTGGAATAGAGCGAGTCATGTGTGTTGTTGTTGGTACTATGGTGTAAATGAGCTGATAACATGCTTCTTCTGATTGTCTCCAAAACCTCCAGAAATATTTCTATTTAGACATATATGTTGCAAATCTTAACAAATTATGAATTATTAGTATTATTACGGTATGTATTATTAGTTAACAGGTGACACGTCTGGTTTCTTTGTAGTGTAAAGTGTAAATACATTTTTTTTTATGAGCTACAGACTCAGTGTCGGTATGGGTGCAGCTTGCCTGTAAACCGTATTGTGTAGTTTTATCTAATACATAATTAATAGACAAGAAAATGTTTTGGGGGGCCTTAGGGTGCTTTGACAACTGAGGTTACGAATAACTTCCAACTCTCTTCTTCAGTTTCTTAGAGAAAAAACTAATACTTTATCCAGAGCCAAGTTATGGCTGAAAAAGGCAACATTAACAACTTTCAATTGTGAATGCCAAAAACCCTGCCATAAATGATAATGGAAGCCAGAAAAGTTTAATCTTCAGTGTGTGAAAAAGGGCTTCTGTCTCTCTTTCTTTCTTGTTGTCTCCCTCTCTTGCGTCTCTGTTCTGGCTTTCTGGCATCTCATTTATCAAATGGGGTCAAGGCTCAGTATAAAAACCCCGTGGTCTGAAACGACACGCTGTGTGCCAGACACAGAATCACTGCCGGGATTGGAGAAGACAAAAGAGTTCAGTCAGGTTTTTGCTTGTGTTTAAAGGACATATAGATGCTTCCTGATCTTATAAAACCTAGAATCTCATTGATTTTCTGTAAATACTTAAACAGGTCTCTTGTATCACCCACATCAAATTTTAATTATCTTCTCTCTCTGTGTGTGTCAGGGTCTGTCGGCAAAGAGCATTGGGGTCCAAAAAAGTTCACGTAGAGAGAAAGAAAAATAAGGTTGATTAAGCCTTGCTGCATCCTCTGCAATGTGTTAAAAAATATTATTAAGTAAAGTTTGAATAACCCTGTTTAAAGAGCGATGCTGAGGGTGCTGCAGCATCAACCCACCCCCAGGTGGGTGAGGCATATTATGCATCTCATTATTATTTTTCTCCTGTCACATTACACCCCAGCTCCCGGTTGCTGTCACCTGTGATATATTTGTTTTAATTATTTCAAGCAGCGTACGATTTACAGATGGTTTCCACAAAAATGTAGTATAGTGTGCTGTAGTAATTTGTCTTTTGGCCTATTAATATGAAGTGGCAGGAAGGTTTGGAGATTCAGACTCTAGCATAAACAAAATATAATTCAAGTCCAGCCATTAACCAACAGTTGCATCGAAGAAATGTGGCATTGTCACCATGAGCTGTCAGTGTTGTTATACTGACGAGTAAAGTAGCCCACATTTCATAAATGTGCTGTTTTCATACAGCGGACAAAACGTTTGCTTCTGTCAGGGTGTGATTTACATGGTTGCATGATTGGTAGGACCTTCAGGGCATTAAGTCTTTTGCACAAGTTTAATCATGTCAAACTGTAATACTGTGGTTTTATTTATTAGCTAAATTGCAAATTCATTGCATGCATAAATTAAGAAAATCATATTGTATCAAAATGAATATTGTGAATCTTGCGCAGTACTGCTTGATACTCTCTAATTGTACCTAGAGATGTGTATCTGGTTAATACTAAAAACGGAGAAAAATAAACAAAGAGACAGAGTGGGCGAGCAAGAAAGCAGGACTAAACACAAACTTTAATTTATGCGGTTGTTATTTTAAGCAGGGTTATATATTCAAATTGAAATAGCAGCACTGTTGAAAGGGACACAATTGGCATGGTGTTTTTGCAAATAGTGAATATGTTTGATTCATAATGGACCTGCTGGAGTCCCAGAGGAACAAGCAATGCCAAATGTGTAGATCTTCAGATGTGGGAGTGCAAAAAGCCAGGTTGCCAAACACCACGCTACGCTTATGTGTCAACAGATGTATTCAACAGGTCGGTTTGGGCAACAAGGCGGCTTCTTCATGGGATTCAACTCTCATTCTCACACCCGCTAATCGGGCAGGATTTGAAAAGCCCCGGCTGCCAATGTTTGCCTCTCGGTTCCCCTCCACTTGCTGCCTTTTGTTGCAGTGATTGCAGAGTAACTCATTGACACTGGTCACGCTCAACTAGATTGGGATTACTGGGGAGGGGGACCTTGTGCACAGGGACATAAGAGGGCTGATTCCAAATCCTGTTTTTTTCACACTGGTTGTTGTCATGAAGAGAGGAAGACGTAGGGAAATGTTAGAGCAGTGAAACTATTCTGATTTAATGAATCCACTGTACACAAGCGTGGAACTAATGGTGCGCGAATCATTGTTAGTTGTTATTTTCTCTCAGCTCCATCAATTGTTCACTGCTTTAATGCCTATTAGAATCTTTCCATCCAAAGCCAAAACTCTTATTGTTTCCGACGCAAAGCCCTTCCTCCTTGTCTGACTCCCTGCTCGGCTGTGTCTTCCCAGATGCCTCCGCCGCGGGGGACACCAAGTCTCGGGTGACTGACAGCTCCCAGTCGCCCAGCTACCGCATCAGGACTGAGTCAGAGCAGGTGTCTCTGTACTCCCCGGAGCAGTCCTCCCTCCATGAAAGTGAGGGTCTGTTATTGCCTTCTCTCTATCGTGTGCAGTCTCTCACTCCCATCCTCGCTTTCTTATCTCAGCATTGTCCTGCTAAGTGTACATGGCAATCATTTGGCGACAAATTATATCATTATTTATCCTTTGATGATACAGAAAGCCTGTTTCACCCTGCAGCGTTGTCCTTTCCACACTTTATACTTTGAGTGTCACCTATAACAACTGATCGCTCATCATAGCTTATGAAGTACAGAATTATAGTGGTGGCAGAGTGGTTCTCACCTGCTGTGCCATTTGTCATTAACACTGCTGTCTAGGTAAAGGTCATGTCTATTATGAAACTACGTATAAAGTGTCCGTCTCCTCTTCCTCTAACCTGTCCACTTTCTCTCTCTCTCTCTCTCTCTCTCTCTCTCTCTCTTTCTTTCTCTCTCTCTCTCTCTTTCTCTCTCTCTCTTTTTCTGTCACGCTCTCTCAGGATCCGCGGGGAATTCGCGTAGCTCCACTCAGATGAACTCGTACTCGGACAGTGGCTATCAGGATGCCGGCAGCGGCTACATCAGCAGCCAGAACCTGGGCAAGGCGGAGCTGAGGATGCAGCACTCCTTCCCTGGCGCCGGCACTGGTACCCTGGGGAGGAATACCAGGGCCGAGGGCCAAGCTTCAGCCCAGGTACTGCGGGACGACAAATTGCTGTTGTCAAGCACAAAATGTATCTTCAAAGTATTACCTTCTGAGTAACACCAGCAAATATTCAGTTAATTTAGTTTTATTCAACAGCCACTCCTCAGTGTCCAAGGACTCCTAATGTTTAATTACATAATTGACTATTAGCGTTTAATGATTAAAAGAGAAACACCAAGATTGTTGTTCCATTTATTTTTTGTTTCAGTGAAGTGAACTATTGCTTAAAGGGACAGAAGGCAAACAGTGCACTGAGCACTGCGACATAATCATGCTCCATACAGCGCTGTACACACAGACCACTGAGAAACCAAATGGCGTTGTCACACGCGACAGAGGGGGTGGGGGATGGAAATAAACATGGCCCAGAGTAAAATCATCCCCTGTAATTAATTGGTTTCTGTGTAATGCTGTGTTTTTTTTTTTTTAGAATGTCATAGTGACAGCAGATAGTACAACATGCGTGTTAATGACTGTATAGCTCCTGAATAAAACAAATGCATGAAGCCATATTGTTCTCTCTCTGACGTGCAGGGTCCGGCGCTAACAACAGCTGTGCCTGGTCGTGCTATGCGGAGGGTTAGCTCCGTGCCTTCTCGCTCTCACTCGCCAGCCTACGCCAGCAGTATGTCCCCCTCCCGCGGCTCCCTGCGTACCTCCGTTGGCAGTGCCTACGGCTCCCCCGTCGTAACGGAACCCAAACCCCTCTCCAGCATCTTCTCCACAACCTTGCCCTCTGCCCAGCGCGCCAGTAACACCGTCGCGGCCGGAAACAGCTCGCCCTACACCACGCAGAAAAACTCCCCCGCTGCGCTGCGACGGATGGGCTCCACAAACTCCCGGTCGGGAGGCGCCAGCCGAACAACCTCGCCTTATCAGACCTCGGCGGGGTCATCATCAGGCCGCATGGGCTCGCCTCTGACAATGGTGGAGAGCATCAACCCTCCACTGACTAAGCAGCCTACTCACTCATCGTCTCCAGTCAGGGCTAGTATGACCGCCGTGCCCCAGCACTTCAGCTCCACTCTGCCCCGCTCCATGATCCACAACACCGACCCCTATGGACTCCAGAGTTATGACATTTACGAGAGGATGACGCGACCTGACAGCCTCACAGGTGCTCAAATGCATACACACACACACACGCGCACACACATGCACACACACGCACACACACATTTACACTGTTTCAGCTCAGCAGTCTGCTCAAACTTAATCTCATAACGGTAGTTTATAACTATTATTTAAGTTTTTTTTTATCATTAATGTAAGAAAGCAATATTGGTCAACGCGTATAATACCGTAAAAATTAAAACTTTGATATAATGAAAAGTAAAAAAGCGGCTATTTCGAGTTCGTTGAGTTTGACGTTCAACTTGCCATCTTTGTCGGCTGTCACATAATTGCTTTCCATAAATTCTTCTGAACTCCTTGAGTTGAGGATTTATAATGTGGGCTGTCAATAGTTGATATATCAGTGGTACATTTCTTGTTGGCTTGTTGTTGGCTCTGCGCTCAGCATAATGTATCTGAAAATAAATAGTGACTTTGAGGTCAGTGATTGTCCTGGTGTGAAGCCAAAACATAGTTCCTGCAAGAAGATAAATATTAGCCCAAAGACTATAATAGACTGCTAATCATAGTTAGTTTTGCTAATAACAATCGAACAGGAAACTGATTTTCAGCTGTGGTTAAGTTGCGGTTTTAAATTGAGAAGATTTAAAAAAATATTGGTGGATATCCAGTAAACAAGGCAGTTTTAATTTGCAGGTTAAATAAGTGATCTGCAATTACATTTTATACCTATGTAGTGAAATAAAAGAGAAGGTAGAAGAAGACATTTCCACAACACATAATGAAGTTCTGTGGGAATCCATTATTTTGATAAGTGCATTATCACAGCTATATCGAATGCACTCTCCAAGGACAATATGAGGTGGCTGTTTAACTGTGTGTGTTTGTAATTTAATCAGAACAGTTGAGGCGATCAGGCAGATAATAATTGGAAAACCTGCCTGCTGAAACTAGCTTGTGTGTCATCCTTCGAGGACACACGCTGACTAATGTTTTCTATCGAAACACGTATCCTGTTAGAATCTGGAGCAAACCAATTTCCCCCCGCAGCCAAAGGAAGAGGCCAGCCTGTACCGGCTCATTCTCAGCTCTCCTGTAGATAAGAGTGTAGCTTTGACACAATAATGAAAACAATATGTTTTGACACAGCAAAATCACACATTTACTCACATTTCAGTATTTGTATTCCATATCATATTATTACATTTTTAGCTGGAGAAAGAAATCAAAGTAGTCTTTCATAACAGGTGAAAGCTGGATTCCACCCAAAAGCAAAGAGCCTTTTAGTTTCCCTCCAAAAGCTAAAAGAAGCAAAACACTCAATGATGTTTCCAAGGTTAATAGACTGTTTTCTGCTTGACTTCATGCTGCCTGGGGATATCCTCAGATGCCCTGGTTGATGATGACGTTCAAGGTGATTTCCCATCATCCTCACTGCACCGTGTTTGCATGTAGTTGCTGCATGTGCACATTTGTCTTTTATTTGTTCTCTGTGAAATAATCATCTCCAACCAATTGCCCTTTGTACCATGTGTATTGTATTACCCGCTGTAATATCAAATGCTACATCGTGTAATCTACTCAGCTGGGCTGAGGCCAAAAATATTGTCTCTAGGTTTTTTTCATTTTGATCTATTGCTAATCATCACAATACACATCAAGGTACATGTAGTGCTAATCTTTAGTTTGAACCATACATAAACAAACAATGCTGTTAAACATTACAAAAGATAAATAAGTTCCTTTTTCCAGACAAGAAGAGCGTTGTTGTGTTTCTCAGCCTCCATTCTGTTCATAATCCAAACCATCTTTAAATCACAGAGGCAGTTTGTTCTCATCTTATGCGTTAACCTTCTGTCAAACGTTCATTTTCACATGCAGGTTCTTGTAAGTAGGCATTTTACGTCACACGCCTCTGAGTGATGATGTTTTAAGCTGACACAAATGGGTTTTCAGCCTCTGTCCTCTGAGTGAAGGGAGACACCAGCCTTGTTCTCTCCATCTCTCTCTCTCTCTCTCTCTGGTCAAGCTCCCCTCCCATGTCCTCCTTCTCTCCCTCCTGTCCCTTCACTGTCTTCCTTTCTCTCTCATACACCACAGTGGAGCCCAACCTCTTGACACAGTAATTTGTCACACGTGTTTGATGAGCCATAGTGGAAGGAAATGGGATGTTCATGTGATCAGGCTCAATTGCAAGCATTTGGGAAACGCCACCCGACAGCCTAACCTTGATATTGTTGCTGTTGGTGGTTTTCTGTCAGTATCTATCAGAAGATGCTTTGTCTCCTTTCCTCTCCTCTCGCGTTGTGTGGTTTCCTTGTTTTCCTTTCAGCAGACTTCTCTCCCGTTACTTGTATTTTCTGTTTCTTATCTTGTGCTCTTCTCTTTTTCCCGTGCCTCCTTCTTTCCCCCCCACCACCCACCTGGCTACCCACCCTCCACTGTCATTGGCAGGAAGTCATACTTTCCCTCTGCTGCTGAAAAATTGAAAATGAAGACAAATTGTTCTTAATAATGTGCCCATTAGGCTTAATGTCCATTTCAAAGCAGATTGCGACAAACTGAGCGAGTGGAGATGACAAGCCACCATCGTACACTTTATTTTTTACACCTATTCTCTCACTTTAAAGTAATTAAGAATTTGACGAATGATCATTTCACTTCTCCTGTTAATCTTGAGAGGGTTTTTGAAAATGATTATTGTTGAGGAATGCAGTCGGCTGCATCCATTTAAGTGTTTGTTCCTCCAGAGCGAGCACGCGCCAAGCCCGCCACCGCCCTTCATCTCGCCACTGCCAAGTGCAATCTGTTAAAGCCACGGTGAAAGGGCTGAGGGGGAGAATTAAATGACTATAACGCACCAGGAATGTGGGCCATTCATCCTCAATAGACAGCAGTATGTTATTTTTCTCCCTGACAATTTGCAGATGCTTTTCCGAAGTCACTGCAGCCATACTAGCAGGGGAGCTGAATAAAGAAGGCAGACGGATTAGTCTCTTCTAAGGTTGTTTGAATGTTGCTACTTCCAGGAGTCGGGCTGCTGAGTGGGAGAGATATGCACGAAGGCTCCTGTGCCTGGGAGATTTTGTCCCTGTCACTCGGTCACAGCCGGGCTTTACATGAGATGAGAAGTCTCTGGTGGTCCTAGACGCCCTCATTAACCCTCTTTTCATTTTCATCCTTTCTTTACCTCCCTCTCGTATATTCTCTCTTGCTTTCATTCTCTTTTGCTACCGCCTTTTCCTTAAGTCTTCCCACTACCTCCTCTCTCTTCATATCCTCAGCCCCATTTAAATCTTTGAACAACAGAACTGATTTCCTGCCAAGCTGCTGCTAGTGGCTATTGTGTGCTCTGCCACAGAGTGAAAGGCTTCCTGTGCTATTGAGGCACTTGGCGGCAGCAGCAGTTTTACTCCCTACCCTTCACAACAACATGCCTGCCATTTCAAAGTATTTGTTTGTATGTAGTTCATGGTTAAGTTTATGATATAAAATAACATTAATTGATAAACCTGACATTGTGAAGCTACAGTATTTTTGCAAACTAAAAACTAAACTAAAAACTAAAAGCTAAGAGACCTTCACCCTGGCGTGCCTAAACCCCTCTAAGCTGCTCTGAAAGCATTGCATTAAGTGGATCATTAAGTTTATTGAATGCTTTTTATAAATTATTTCTTTTGAATAATGTAAAATAAATAAATAATACAAAATGAAATATTATTTCCCCACCAATCAATTCTTAAACAATCGAGAAACAACCCCGGTGGCATGTGAGGAGTGGGACCAACAGTCAGCGCAGGAATCTAACAACGTACTGCCGAAGCAGGATGCTATTGATACGGGCCAAAACGGTTGCATATAACGGAGGCAAGATTTGTTAATATAGTAACAGGCAATTGGATTTCGACCCAAAAGCATTTTGATATAAAAATGTCCCACAGCCCCCAAAGCTTGTTTTACTCCACAGGTGTCTGAAAGCTGAACAAACAGCCAGTGATGAAATAGAAATCTGAGAAAACACAGTCTTGACATTCAATTTAGTGTTTTTTCAAAGCAGCTCAGCGTCGAATAGCTTGCACTTAACCTGCACAGCATATTCACTATTATAGAGCATTTAGACACGTCGTTTAATGGGATGACCAGGATACCCACTGTTCAGACTTCAGCTTTAATATTTTTTTGATCAACTTGGCAAGTACATAATGTGGAGTGCAGCCATCTTTTTTAATAAACCCTAACCAATAATCTAGGTAAGGAATTCTCCTAAGTGTTTGTCATGCAGCGAGAGGTTAGCTGGGTCTTTTGATGCGGCTGTGCTTCTCAACTGCTTGCTGCTTCAGAGGTCAACCTCAGTCTGAACCGTTCTGTACATCTTAAATGTCCCAAAGGAGGCAAACATTCTTATTTATGAATTTCCTCCGACTCGAGCTGTGACAAGAATCCTTCATTTTGTTGGTTCTGCATGGCCGAGCTGGTGTTCAGCAGCAGTCTGGGACTGAGCTTGTGCAGTTGGAGAGGACCCAAGTGGCGTTTGGAGGCCCGTGAAATGTGCAGTGAGCAGTTAGTTGCCAGCTGTATAGCAGCCCACTGGGCTTCACAGTGTAGTGAGCTTCACTGATGTGAGCTTCAACACAAACATAGAAACATCGGCATGCAGATCAAAATGGAGAATAAAGAAAAGCAAACACGAGATCTCTTTATATCCACTGTGTCTTCTACGTTTCACTGTAGTACTTCTCTTCAGCTTTAAATGAGAGCGTAGTTCATAACACATTCATTTGATCTTCAAATCTTTACAGGACACGAACGTTATTGTACCTCTTGTCACAATAACACATTCACACCAAGTGTAATTTAATTGGGGGAATGATTAGCCGAATCATGCCGCAATTATGGCAATTTCCAAGCATTAGACCTTTTATTACTTGGATTTTGCAGCTTTACAGCCCACCATTCATTTCCTACACAGCAATATTTGTGTTAATTTGGTCCCTTTCAGCCTCAAAAGACTGAAAAAGTCTCAAAAGACAGAACCATTAGATTTAATTTTGTACAATGCTTTTATCAGAACTTTAACGTTTCTTTAATGTGAATTTCTCCCTGTAAATCCTAATAGGATTGTAGGGTGTAGGAGACCAACACGCTCTTTTTGACAGTCAGCAATGGGCTTCACTTGGAGGTTTGAATGCTCTAGAATGACCACGTCCTCTTTAAGAAAGCACAGATATGTGCTGTGTTCAAGTTGGGATTTTAAGGCATTTTGAGGTTTGTTTAGTAAGGGGTCTCATGGATCTTGGTTATGCGGATGGATTCAGAGCTACAGATATTGTTGTTCCTTCATTCTGTTATTGTTTCACATGTGGACTGAATCAGAGTCGGGCAGACTCACTGCCTCACGTTGCCCCTGCAGCCTTTTGCTATATTGACTTTTGTTCCTTTTTTTATTTGCGTAACTTATGATTAGGTCACTCACCTGTCAGGCCTGTGTTTCTTTTTCTCACCTCCTTCAGGTTAGCTTGTTGATGTTTCCCATTCCACACTTTTCCGAACATATTCTCAATTTTTATATACATTTTTATATCAAGTTTATAACGCGATTGCTAGTTAGTTTCGTTCATCTCGTTGGAAATGAGCTTTGAACATGGTATTTTTTTAGTCGTTATTTGGGGTGACAAATACATTTTAAATAGGGATTCCATTATTTTTTTATTCTCGACTTAGTCTCGGTCTTACATCTTTCAAGCAGGTGTGTCAACTTTATGTAATGTGGAACAACAAACAGACATTTTATCTTGTCTTAAAGAATCATGTTTAATTTTTGGTACCTTTTTAGCCAATGCTTCTTTTTTACTCATACACATACATTCTTCCTGTCTGTTTCCATAAATGTTCTTCCTGTGTAGAAAATAATGTACAATCCTGAAACTTGTTTGAGAGAGGACGCAGTGAGCATCACGTCTTCTTTCCTTTTTGTCAGTGTCGACCGTCGTGTTATTGTTGTATGTTAATGCAGAGCGGACTTTGCATCTCGGTGAACCGCATTACCATGCAACAATGACATTAGCTTTGACAACAATTAAAGGAGACATGAGCGCTACTGTGATTGATTGCCTAAATCAAGCAAGTATCTAAAATTGATTCTCATACCACAACAGGGAGGGGAGGGGGGACTTTGACAGGACACATGGGAGTTGAATGACAGAAGGGCTCAAACCTTAGACACTTTACTTACCTGCCTGTGTATCACCAGATCATTCTGCATCTATAAACGACTCATCCGCTCACCACTCTACTTCATCTCCAGGAATGCGGAGCTCATACGCCAGTCAACACAGCCAGCTTGGCCCAGACTTGAGGTCAAACGTGTCCCCAGACCGCCACATTGCTCCAATCTACGAGGATCGGACGTTTCAGGGCCCGTTGTACCGCAGTCCCACCCAGCAGGGCACCCTCTACAGGAGCGCCTCAGGTTGGTCCCACATTATGTTGTATGTAAAAACACAGGATAGGCAAGGATAAGTTAGGATGCAGACAAACCACCCACAAGGGACGTGACATCATCATCATAAGACAATACCCAAAAAGATGCACCCATCGATGTGGATTTACTTTACCTGCTTTCTATTGGCTGTCACCTTGTAAAGATGTACCACTGCAGATAAGACAATACTCCTGCTATTGTTCTGTAAATCTGATTTGCATCGTCAGTTTTTTCTCACCAATTGAAAGCTGTCGGAGGTAATGTTACTAGAAAGAAATTTTAGCTCACAAGTGTAGGACTGAAATTTAAAACGATATTAAGAAGTCAGTATACTGTAAATTAGGAGTTTTGAATATCTTGGTAACTCTAAAGGTACATTTTGTCAGGCGATATTCATGTGATTTTTGTACAACAACCCTTAAAGTCCCAGTGTATTTAGCTTCCACACTATTATGTACTCTGAAACCAAATATTTAAGTGGTGTGTGTGTATAGGTACAAGAGGGATTTAAATCAAATCCTTCATATTTGATTGGACTGCTGAAAAGTCAGGCAGGCTTATAGAGCAATACGGAGCTGCAGAGGACTGTGCTGTTGAGTAATAATTTGGCATCTCTATCGGCGATTTGTCTGCATGATTTTGATTTAGTTTGTTTGAGTTTGACATCAATACAGAGTAACCGGTCTGTCATTAGCTACCAGCAGGTACTGTGTTTCTATTACCGTTGCACCTCGCTAGATAAAAGGATAAACTAATGTATTGAAGGGGATCAAAGACAACCTATCATATAATATCATGTGATATCCTAAATACGGTGATGTTTAAGCCGTGTGTGTGTGTGTGTAACAGATCAGACTATCAAACTATTTCCAAGCCCACCAGTAACTTACTTACAGTTTTCTTACTTATTTTTGTATTCTTATTCGAGCACAATTCTTCTCCAATAACATTTCCATTTCAAGCGGACCCATCTTTGCATTCCGAGCACTTTCTTGCTCTTATCAAGTACAGACGTTCCCTTTTTCTTTAAATCTCTCCGTCTTTTCCTCTTAATCCGCGGCCCCTTGACTCTGCAGTCTTTCCTTCCTTTACGAACACCATTTCTCTGTCCATCTGCCCTTTAGCTCTACCGCTACTCATGTCATGTCTTTCTTCTTTGCTTTCTATTTTTCTTTCACTTTGTCACCCTCTCCTTCCCTGCCTCCCTTCTGTTCCTCCCTCTACTGTCAGCAGAAAGGGTTAGACATGACTTAATAGGCAGGTACTGATATGTCATCCTGCCACAAAGGAGTCCATTACCCGTGTGTCACGCAGAGAATGAAAAGAAGGATGCTGGGGCTGGGGGACAGCTTGGTTACCCACAGCCTGCTCCCTTCCAGCTCTCTTGATGTTGGCATTCTCGTCTCATCATCCCTTCTGCCTTTAGAGACACATGCTTAGTTTGCACTGACGCACACACTCCAGTCAGCTTCCTTCTTGGCACACAGGAGATCGGCTCAGACCGATAAGTTGACTAATAAATGCTATTGATGCTGCGAAGAGGCCCCCATACGGGCCACTAAAATGTGTTTATGCCGGTAAAGGCGAGTGGGGTGGAGCTGGAGGGGGTGTTCAATATGGACTCTTTGTAAGAGCTACCTCATTAGAAAAATCCAATTTAATCCCAGGGTTTTCTTTGTTATGTCGGGAAATTACATTTCAATGGGCCACCCCCCACCAGCTTTCCATGCATTTTCTTTGATCTTTTTCTAGAAGATTGCACTTTTATATTTTTTGTAAAAGAGAAATATTGATCCTGGGCTGAAAAGATGAGAAATGGAACCCAAATAGTTTGACTAAAATTGCACTGCGACACTATTTTGCTTATAATTTATCCTCCTAGTGTCTTTGGCTCTATTTTGGGAGATAACCATATTGCAGGGAAGTGCTGCTGCCCAACATAGAAGTGCACTGATGTGAGAAATTGTGTTTTTGGAGCGGCCCCACCAGTAGAAACGTCTTGGTTTCTGTTGGGAGGGAGCAGAAGCACGCACATGCCCAGTCCTGCTGGCACTCTGATAGTGATCTAACCAGTCACGCTGCCACACATCACGTGGCTCTGGTGAGAAGGAGGGCTAAGCACAACCAGCTTGTTTACGCAGCTCTGTGTTTTTGACCCATTGTATTAAGAAAGTAGGTCATACTAAGACTTGGAGCTAATTAAATGAGGAAAACGACTGAAGCGAGTTGTCGTCAGGACTGAATATTGGACCTTGTCTGGAAGGATGACTTTGTTTGTGATGCTTCTGCTTTACTAGTGTCTCTCTGACGGTCTTGGAGCTGGTCATGGTTTACCGTTGCCTTTCTGCTGCATTTGGCCTCAAAACACAGTGGCGCAAAGGAGCTAGAAGGCATTGAGGAAAATATTTTTGGATCATTGAGCCAGTTGAGTCCTCCTTGAAAACCAGCAGGAAACCTTTGTTTGAACACAAGCTTTTAAGAGCAAAACAACATGCAAACAGCCCCTTGAAGAAGACGACTTCTGCTTTGTGGAGCCATGGGAGCTGTGTTTTATCCTCATCATTAATTGGTTCCAGATTTGAGAAGTTGCTGAGTCTGATGGAACGACCGCATGTTTTTATTCTCAGCCTGGTTTGAAGTGGTATGCTACCGGTGAGCAGCGCTCAGAGTTTAGCTGAAAAGGTTTGAATGCTGCTGATCGCCACTAAAATGACTTTGTCAGCTCGCATCTGTGTTTTTCCTATTTAAGCGTTTTTTTTTTTGGCCCCTCAGGTGTGGGGAGTCTCCAGCGGACCCCCAGCCAGCGCAGTGCTATGATCTACCAAAGAAACAACTATGCTCTTAACACAGCAGCCACCTACGCTGATCCGTATCGCTCACCACAGTACCGGCCCACTGATCCCAACTACACTCGCCAGGCTGTTAGCATGGACGATGGTGCTAACCGCTCACCCTCTATAGACAGCATTCAGAAGGATCCCAGGTAAGTCCTTCTCACATTCTAGTGTAATGCTGTGTTTCTTAACTATAAGACGTAGCCAGTGGTTAGTAACCAGCACAGTGTAGCAGGAAACAGTCAACCGAAGAGACTACGAACGCTTACAAGGCATCGCTGTTCTGCTGGGTCAACACCGGTGTCCTCTTTCTATTTAAACAGTGAGCCCCATGGGTAGTCACATGCAGCTCTAGCTTTTAAGCTGTCTCTCCTGTGCTTGGCCTCTTAACAATAAACTCTCACATACTCAGTCAAAAGTGCTGCGTCTGCTCTTGTCGGTCAGACGTGTAAGTGTAGAGAGTGGGTTGACCTCTGCAGACCACCTGACCTTGCACATCGGGAGCGTTGTTTACACCCGTTTATGTTGCTGTAGTGTAACTACTTGAAGAGGGTGCACCAGAGGGGAGGGGGGGCACCGTGACCCAGGTCTGGTCAGGAAGTAAGATTTACTCCTAGAATATCAAAACTAAAACGGTGTGACCAGCCAGGGTAAAGCATACCTGCCACAACTCAAACACCAGTAATCTCATTGTGTTACCTAGTTCCAGAGTCATGTACTGTATGTAAAAGACAGATGTACATTTTGATAAGTACTCTTTTTTTTTTTTTGTTGACTTAAAAGATTGTTACCAAGTATATTTCAAGATCTCTTGAGGCGACACATTCCCCACTTCTCTCTTGTGTGAGTAGATTGTTACATAGAACCGGATGAGAATGTAATTTCCTTTTCTTAATAGTTTGCCCTGAGGTGCTGAAGTATTAATTTTGATCAGAACTGCGCCTGTGTTTTTAAGGAGAAACTTAATTTCTTCCTCTGTCTTCACACTGATGCCTTTGCACCCCATCTGTAACTCTAGGGAGTTTGCTTGGCGTGACCCGGAGTTGACCGAGGTGATTCACATGCTGCAGCACCACTTCCCCTCCGTGCAGGCCAACGCAGCCGCCTACCTGCAGCACCTTTGCTTTGGCGATAATCGGGTGAAGTCTGATGTAAGTTTTGTACCACCAATGGCATACTGTGTCTCATTATAAGGACTTTTTCTCAACCCATTTACGTACAACCCAAAGTGTCCATTGTAAGCGTCCACCATAGTCCCCACATTCTGCTTTAAGCGTGGGCCTCCATACCTGCTATGGTCGTGGAAAGTTTTCTTGTAAAAATGAAAGATTATTGAGTGACATTATGGCTCATCTTCAGTTGTAATGTGGTAGCTACTCTTCCAAATACTTTGGCTAATCTTGTTCTTGCTTGTTGCATCATGGGGCCTATTTTTAACGCTCTTGTCCCACTCCAAGACCCCAGCCATTATTTAAGTGAAACAATGTCATCATATTTAAGGGAACTGATGGCCAGAACTAAAACAGATAAAAAAAACAAAGTTGCCAGTTAATAACTGTTGGAGGCATTAAGATAATTTGGTAAAGACACTCATGGCCACGAGCAGATTAAGCCTACTGACTTTGGTGACCTTTATTTATGTTTCAACTGAAAACGTCTTAACTTGTCACCACTCAGGATGGATTGCATGTATATTTTAAATGATCCATTAAATGTTCCAACGACCCAGCAGACCCTTCATTGAGGCAAAATCTACGGCAGAATCTTCATACTGCTCAATCTTTCCACAAACCAATGATAAAACAACCATAATGCAGCATTTAACCTAAAATACATCGACACACAGGAATCCATCATTCTGCCTGTTTTTCACTTAAAAACATTAAAGGTCAACTTTGTCCTTTCTCAACGCGATGCTGAAAGAGGAAAAAGACATCAGAGATGAAGAATGTGTTTTTTTATCCCAGCATGCCAAATGTCAACACATCACAAAATGACTCATTCTATACAATGAAAAGCAGAAAAGATAGAGCAATCCTTTCCGAGCATTCTTCTCTCAAGATGAACACGTTAATTTAGTCTTTTAAACGACGATCTCCTCTGAGAAAGTTTTTTTTTTTTTTTGGTGGACATAGATCAGCAATTTAAATAATTTGTATCT
The DNA here is from genome assembly GCF_910589615.1 of Taurulus bubalis. Taxonomy (NCBI): domain Eukaryota; kingdom Metazoa; phylum Chordata; class Actinopteri; order Perciformes; family Cottidae; genus Taurulus; species Taurulus bubalis. Next base: position 11,959,170 of record NC_136603.1, read on the forward strand.
CAGTATGATTTAATTCCCTATGTGTAGATTATCTTGTCACATGAATAAATGCATGATTTTGCTCTCCCCAGTATATACGATAAAAAAAAAAAATCTCTTTGTGGTCAGAATCTTTCCCCACCTGATCTCACTCACATTGTCCATAGGTGTGTCGACTGGGAGGAATTAAACATCTGGTGGACCTGCTGGACCACAAGGTCCTTGAGGTCCAGAAGAACTCTTGTGGAGCTCTGAGGAACCTCGTTTATGGGAAAGCTATGGATGAGAACAAGATCGCTGTGAGGAACGCAGGAGGTATCCCAGCTCTGCTCCGCCTGCTGAGAAAAACCGTAGACGCAGAAGTGAGGGAGCTTGTCACAGGTAAGTCGGCACGTCTGGAGGATAAAGCTGCATTTCAAAACACTGAGGGGAATTCTGAGCTTGATGGTTTTCCTTTTTAGGATGTGGGCATGTCGTGTTCATGCTGTTTCTTTACCCCTCCACTCTTACATGCTTCCACATAAGTATGATCCGCTCTAAAACGCCTCCTTCTGCCTTAACGTGAAAGCAAAAGTACACTTCCTGTAACCTCGTTATTAGTTTCATTATCAAAGATTATGACATCAACAACATTTTTGAAAATAGTGAAAAAACATTGTCCGTTTCAAGTTGCCTCTTTAAACTTGTATTACATTGTCACACTATGTATTTTTTTACAGACATACATGACATTTGTTCTCTGCATTTAACCCATCCATAGGAATTCGCCCGCCCCTTATGTTGCTTGTTTTTCCAAAAAGCACTCGAAAACCCAAATATAGTTCATTTACACTCAATTATAACTGAGAAAGGGGTCAAATAGTCACTTTTAAGAGGCTTAAACCAGAGAATGTCTTAAGGTGTTTGCTTGGTGAATAACTGAAAGCAGTGATCAATAATATTTGTATCAAACCAATATCAAAACAAAATGTGAGGGGAAGCTTGTAGTGAGGGACCTAAAGATGATTATGACCTGAATTTACAACTTCCCTCAGCTTTACGGAGCTCTGTCTGTAGCACGTTTCAGCTGTTTAGCTCTCCTGCATTATACGCTGTTGTTCTGGGTCACTCCTGTGGAGAATCAGCTCTTTAGGAGGTTTAGTGCAGGGTTAAAGGACAAGAACATTGTGCAGGAGATCCTGAATTATTTACCTGACAAACCTGCAGGTGTTTTAGCACCGTGTTGGTTTGGTTGCTGATGATTCGATGTTGCTCATGGTTACCTGGTGTTGCATGTCACGGCTAACCATCAATGTTGCTCCTAGAGATTAGGTATGAATTAAGAAACTACTTAACAGTTAAGCAGACTACTTACTGTGGTTTATCCTAAGATTGTGATTGTCGTAGTACCTGAGTCATAGAGGCTTTTCCTTAAGTTGCTGTCACTACTCCTTATAATATATACAAAGAAATGAAGCCACATTTCCACAGGCTGCGGAGAAATTTAGCTCCGTCTCCGCCCGCTTGTCAGTCTCCTCCTCTCTGCATTGCATTGTGTGCGGCTCCATTGTATTTGCGTATGTCTAAACTCTGCAAACGGGGTATAAACCTGTGTTGTTTGGGATCAGGGTGGAGAACTACAGAAATAAGCAAGCCAAGACATTTGGCTCCCAGGTGGCTGAGTCAGCTGCATGAGCTCGGCTCCGTCCCCCGCACTAATATGGTCTCCGGTGTCGGTCCAGCGGGCCCCCGAAGGAAAACAATACAGTCGGTGTACGGACACAACACATGTCACATTTTTATCTTGCCTGGGAGAGGATTGTCTTCAGTAACGCATACCAAAGGATTACCATTTTAAAAGAGCACAAGAGCGGAATGTGTCTTCTAATTTGGCGCTTATATAATTAAGTACACGGGAGTCGGTGGTTGATATCCAGTCAAACTTATTTGGCTCCCTTCATTCACTTTTCAAAAGGTTGCCTCACCAGAGTAAGCTGCTTTAATGTGAGGTCTGTTTAAGCTTTTCCCCAACTAGCCTGAGAGCCTGCTGCAGCTAATTGTAGTTCAGGCCCCGGGATGGGGAGCAATTAGAAAAGGTCAGAAGTGCGGCATCACCTCTGGTTAATTACGGCTGATGAGAACAATCCACATAAAGAGCTTTCAGCTGGATGACAAGGGCATTGCACAGCAAAGTGGAGCAGGCAGAAAGTACTTACTCACCAGCAGCTCATCTTACTGTATATTGCACTGTTTTGGTAATGTTATTTATAAATGAATTATAACACCTTAGAAAGCCAGAGCTTAGCTTGGGAAGCGTCAGGGCTCCCATGTGTGTCAGTGGCTCCTTCCCGACTCCGCTGGGAGGTCCAGGTGTCATCTGTGCTTCATTAGAAGTAGCTGAAAGAACAGGCCAACCCCCGGTGCCGGGTCAGAGGTCATGTTGTGGGGACACACGAAGTGACCCTTACCTGCTTCGTCTCCTAGCAGCTGCTGTGGTTATTGCTCTGTCCTGTAACAGCCCCTCAGATCAAAAGGCCAAACCAAACTGCTCTGTCATTAGCTCCAATACTGGGGACGCCTGAAACCAGCATGCGCACACAAAAAGCTGTGTTTTGTTACCATTTGTTCGATATTACATGGCTCCGTTATTTTTGGCTTTACTTTGACAAACTCAATTACATTCTTAAACATGCTTTCATTGTGTTCGCACTTTTGAGAGCGTGTGTGTTGTTCATTGAACTAGTGTATTTAAAGATGATTATTTATTCTGTCAGAAAAAGATTCTGTCAAATAAATAAGAGTCACTGATTTAGGAGATCGTCAATTTGGCTGGTCGGCTCTCACCGCCTCATCTAAACTCCTCATCTGTTGCTAGAATAGACACATCTCTGGAAATAGTTTGGTTCGGCAATGAACTTAAGAAAATCCTCATCTCCTCTTCCATATAAAATAGTACTTCAGCGGATGCAAATAGAAGTCTTCTTCGTGTACTATTATCACCTGTAACTTCACTGCAGTCACAATTAAGTAATTTCCATTTGTGACCATTCCACATTAATTAGCATTTTTAGTCAGTTGCACCTGAACAAAGTCTGAAGGCCGGCTCTGTAAGATTCTAACTTGTTTTTACAGTTCTAACCCGGACACACTTAAAAAATAGTGAAAGATAAAACCAAACACGGAATGAAGATCACATTTTGATTTGTATTTATTTGCTCCAGTCCTGCTCTTCAAGAGAACAGATAATATTTGATCTAATGAACATGTCAAAAACATGCTTTTTTGGAATCTGGTGAATTTGAAATCTGGAGCACTTTACCTTTTTTGATATTTTTGCAGTTTATCAAACTAAGCACTACTTTGAAAAGTTAAACTTCTTCCCTTTTCCTAAAAGGTGAATAGTTGCCCAGTGTTGGCATCAATTACTGCGTTTGTTTTGTTTGAGAACAAAGAACGAGGAGGTTAAGACCTTTTTGATCAAATGAAAAATGAGAAAGCGAATTTGATCCAAAAATAAATCCAGTTATAGCCGTAAGCGGCATTGCACTGACTTCAGCTGCATGAGGGAGAAAATGAAAAACGCCCACCAACCTCAAAAGTACACAGCCAGCCGCTTGTCTGAGGTTTAGTCAATGCAGTATCGACACGTTTCCAGCCCTGCTCCCCAAAAATGTAAAGATTAATAAAATTGTCAGTTTTTTTGAATGATCAGCGGCTTTTCACAGAATGAACTAAATGCTGACCGAGTTACTGCACCTGAGGAGAAAGTCGATGACATGCTGCCCCGGGGTTTAAGAGACAAAGATCAAAGGAGCACTCCGACAGTTTGGGAATCAAACAACAAAAGATCAATTTGATGTGTGTGTGTGTGTGTCCAGTAGAGATAGTCACAGGTCGTGTTTAACCTTCCAATGCGCTACCTGTACAGTGGGAAAAACAAGGGACATGTTTTACAGTGACATGTAAATAAGCAGGCTCTTGAAGCGCTCTTTTTATGCTTTTAATATGAACGAGAGTATGTCTAATAAAACGGTGCAACTGCAAAGGCAGAGATGAAAGACAAGGAGCAATTGCAAAAAGGGGTGACACTATTGATTTTTCGAGATGGTTGGTTACAGTAACAGATAACACCAACCGTGCTGCAAACTCAACAGGCAACGATCAGCAATACGACACTCAATGATGTCACAATGGTCCTTCTGATGGCCGCCTGACCACTGGCTACGCGAGTCAGAGCCATTAAAACAGTAAAGCTGCTTATTGGATGGTCAAACCAGGAGAGACTGTCTGTCTGAAAATGTCTGCCCAGTTTTCAACAGCTGTAAGAGAGATTCTAACTATCTTATTACATTTTCTTTTCTCCTCCATCTCCGTATTGAGCCTCTCCCTTTTCTTGCTCTCTGGACTTTAGCTCCGGATAGACTATTGGCCCTCGTGTCACAACAGTGTTTACATTGGCTCGCTGTTTCAAAGCCGGGGCCAAGGCACCTGAGAGCATGAGCAGAGAACACAGTTTGGTTCACACACACACACACACATGCACACGCACACGCACGCGTACACACAGATTTGCTCCATCTGACTGTCAGACATGACTTATTGCCGCTAGTGTTGCACCGCTGACAGCGGTGTCAGTCACACCCCAGTGAATTTGCCCATGGATTTCTCCAACATGCCACCGCCTCCACAGGACCAGTCTGAAAGCCTGCGGAGAATGTTTCATTTCTAGAAATTGACATTAGATTGGGTGTGGAGCAACTAGAGTGGGCTTGTGGAGCTGAAAGGACCGGCGAAGTTGGGCAGCAGGCGTGGGAATGTATGTGTTATCACTGCATTGGTGGTCCTATTTCGGGGCATTCCTTGTGTATCGGAGTGTCCCGTGAGAAAGGCAAACACAGAACTGAATGTGCTTGCGCAAGGAGCAGAGCACTTTCGCCACAGCGGGATTTGATTGAAATGTATCCCACTGCCTGAGTAGACCAGAGATGGTAGTCCCATCTGATGCTCGGGCTGCACACACACACACACACACACACACACACACACACACACACACACACACACACACACACACTGCTGGCAAGCTCTGATGAGAAGCACATGCTGCATGCTTTCTTTTCGAGAGCCAAGTATCACTTAATTCTCAGCGTTGTATTGATATTTTGTGAAAATAAAAATGAAATAATGAAAGCTCACTCACAGATTTTAATGTTTCTTTAAAGGACATTGATGTTGTAGTAAGTGAAATGACTGTTGATTAAATGATTGGCAGAAACGCTGCTTGGCAGACGCATATCTATCTATACAGCTTCTTGCCAGCAGTGCATCTGAATTGGGCTCCTGGGCTTTATTATAGACTATTATCGTCTCCGTTGGTTAAATTAGAGCGAGAGAGGGGGGAGTGTGCTGAGAGGAAATAAAATGTGAGAATAAGGGAGAAGAAGTCAGGAAAGCTAATCATCAGGTTTGTACCTCTAACATTGAGGTGCACTTGTAAACAAGGTTCAGATGCACACATAGAGAGTTCAGCGTCAATAGAGTGCACTGGTCTGCAGATCATGTACTTTGTTCTGCACTTACAAGCCAAGGTCAAGTTGAAGTGCAAAAACAAGTCATGAAGTGACCACTAACACACGTGCACTCTGTAGTTTTGTTGCAGCAGCATTTTGGAGTATTAACCGTGTGCTTAGCCGCAGCATCAGCCTCCTCCAAGGTTGCTGCTGCCCTGCACGAGTCAGCCCGGGCCTTAGAATAAGCCTAGCAGCGAGAGGCATCTAATTAGAAGAACATGTTACATGCTGGCTAATCCTTGACAGATGCAGCATCAAAGGCTGCCAGGACTGTGCATAATTATCAGTGGTTACCAAAAGTATTTTTTGGAATTGAGTGAAATGGCAAAATTTCTAAATCCTTTACAGTATTTATATTTAATTTGAAATAACGCAGTCTTTGCTATATGGATCTCCACCACGTCCGCTTTCTTCTTCTTCTTTTTTTACCGTTTCAAGAAACTAATCTTAGCCCCGAGGATATTCCAGATCAAAAATGGATGTGAATGTCTGATGCCTTGATGCTCGAGCTGTTCTTGTGAGGAGTGTTTTACACTTCAGTCTCTGTTTGTTCATGGACACATCCACACGCACACACTGAGCTATTCAAAGCCCAAGTTGTGGCTATCTCTGTTGGGTTACCCTAACTGCAGATGGCAGCTGACATAACGGGAGGTGTGCGTGCCTGCTTCTCAATGCCTGTGTTTTGCGTGCGGGTGTCTCCACAGGGGTGCTGTGGAACCTGTCGTCATGTGACGGCATCAAGATGACAATCATTCGGGACGCCTTAATGACTCTCACCAACACTGTGATCATCCCTCACTCTGGATGGAGCAGCTCCACCTTCGATGAAGACCACAAGCTGAAGTTCCACTCCTCCCTGGTGCTGAGGAACACCACAGGCTGTCTGAGGTGAACCACCTGATGAGCACACTTGGCACTAGCACCCCTATGTGGACAACTGACGCTATTACATCTAGTGGGGAATGAGCTCCTAATGTGGCTCTTCTTTAAAAGTTCTGTTCATATTGTCTTTGAAGAAAATATAATACTGAAGCGACCCCATAAACACAACAAAATGTAAGTCAATTTTGGACACCAATGAAAAGTAACATTTACATAATAGTGTCAGAACGGTGTGTATTTTGTCAAAAGTAATGATTTTAATGAATGACATCAAAAGAAAGAAAATACCTAAACTCTTGTAATTGTGCATGTTTTAGTCAAATAGCTGTGACCTGTCGTGTCTCTGTTTCAAAGTCATCATCATTTCATAGACTATTTCAGTCAATTATGTAATATTATCATCTTCTCTCCCGGGGGTCTTCCTTTGAAGACAGTGTGCGGCATGTAGAATTAACCGTTAATGGCTAAAAGCTGTGTGTGTGTGTGTGTGTGTGTGTGTGTGTGTGTGTGTGTGTGTGTGTGTGTGTGTGTGTGTGTGTGTGTGTGTGTGTGTGTGTGTGTGTGTGTGTGTGTGTGTGTGCACACACACTTAGTTAGTTCCTTATTTACTCAGCAAAGTGCTATAATGACTTCAGTCAGACCACACGGACGCTTCATACATTATGGATGGTGTACATATTTAAGTGGGACACAAACACACATACAATCACACACGGCTGTCATTTTGTGTATTTGCATATGCTCATTTGTTTGTTGAGTAAAGCCCCAAATCAAAGGCCTAATTTATTTGTGTGTGCTTTTCAAAAGGAATTTGAGTTCAGCTGGTGAGGAGGCCAGAAAACAAATGCGCGTTTGTGAAGGCCTGGTTGACTCGCTACTCTACGTCATCAAAGCATGTGTAAACACCTCTGACTTCGACAGCAAGGTACACACACACACACACACACACACACACACACACACACACACACATACACAGGAGGAAAACATGCTGCCACATGATAAGAGGCTCTGGGGGAAAATCCCACTTAACCCTGTTTGAATAATTGTATTGCCTGTGTCTGAATGACCTCCACCGCATCCAGCAGCAGCTATTTCATGTACTATATTGCCCAAAGCACAACTCATACATGCACACCATTCAAAATCCAATAGCTTTGAGCTGCTATAGAGTATGTGAACATTTTGCTATGGCAGCTGTAGAAATGAGATCAGATCTCTCAGCCGTGCAGCTGTGGACTCTAAAAGACATGAAAAGTCAAGTGGCTCATCTGTAAAGTGGAGATCACATCCCCTGGGGCCTCTTAATTTTGTCAAACATGTATGCTCATTGGCATTCTGTGAGGAAAAGCCTGCACATAACTCAAACAGTGTAAAATGAAATCCATTAGCTGGATTCCATAACGAACTGATTTGTGATGCGGCAGATAGCAGGCCTGCACACAATGGCCGTATATAGTGTAGCGTGCTGCACATAGTTTATTGTATTGTAGCTTTTGTCATGGTGATTTAGACCGTCTTTCCTCTAACTACTCACCCAAAGCCCTGTCTCCTTCTGTCCGACATCAGATTGTGGAGAACTGTATTTGCACTCTGAGGAACCTGTCGTATCGTTTGGAGTTGGAGCTGCCGCCATCCCGACAGATAGAGGGGCAGGAGCTAGACGGCTTACTGGGCAGCGAATCGCCCATTAAAGAGGTGGACTCCAGCTGCTGGGGCCGGAAGAAGAAGAAGAAGAAAAAGAGCTTGCCGGAAGACACGGTGAGTGTGGTGCTTTTAATTAGATGCTCAGTGCTATATTCAAATCAGCAAAAAGTTTGAAGCAGCCACATTTAGTCAACAGAGGGAGAAATTGTTTTTTATCATGCTACAATACAAAAGTTAAAATTCCACATGAACTCACACTATTACTGTCATCAAAGTGTCCATTTCTGTTTTGGTTTTGATGAGGCTCGTCTCCTCCCCCTTGTTTCCTTCCTGACTAAACACTTGTTTGATTGTTTGTTCAGTGGGACGGTGTCGGACCCATCCCCGGCTTCTCCAAGTCTCCCAAGGGGGCAGAGATGTTATGGCACCCTTCGGTGGTTAAACCGTACTTGACACTGCTGGCTGAGAGCTCAAATCCCGCCACTCTGGAGGGCGCCGCTGGGTCCCTTCAGAACCTGTCAGCTGGCCACTGGAAGGTACAGTAATGTTTGTGTATCTATGTACACACAAACAAATACAAGGGAATATTTATTCGAGCATCTATTCCCAAACAATCTAAATCAAATAAATAAAAAAAAAAAAAATAAAAAAAAAAAAAATAAATAAATAGCTAAGTCAGCTTTACTCTTGGAAACGCGCATTAAAATCCGCACCTGAAGACCATCTGTTTCCCTGTGAGGTGTCCAGACCATTTTGAAGGTTTAATGCCTTTTGTTCGTTCAGTTTGCAGCATATATCCGTGCAGCAGTGCGTAAGGAGAAGGGACTGCCCATCCTAGTGGAGCTGCTGCGGATGGATAACGACAGGGTGGTGAGTTCGGTTGCCACTGCTCTGAGAAACATGGCGCTGGATGTCAGGAACAAGGAACTCATAGGTCAGTCACACCGTTTCATTTCAGACTGTAATTGATTCTGATGAGTTGCATAAAATGATACACAAATATGATGGTTCCTAATTGTGTTCTTCTTTCTATGGCTTTGTTCAAGTTAACAATATAGCTCATGTGGCACTGATAAGCCATATTGTAAACGGGTTAAGCATGGCTTGACACATGAATATAATATGTTGATTAGCATGACAAACACTTGTTATTTACTCATATTTAATTGCTGAGTATTCAACACATTATATCCCAAACAGTTACAGTATTTGTATATTAGAGCTACTGACAAAATAAACACAGTTAAACAATGTGTTTGAAATACCTATTTTCTTAATTAAATTCAGAAACAGAACCAGCACATTTTGTGAATATTTTATCATTTTTTAATTTTATCTCACCCCAGCCCCTTTTGATCCATTAAACAGTCTCATTTAATGAAAAAGACGTTTGTGCGTGCGCTCTGTGTGGAATTAATGAGGAGTTACAGTTCCAGCAATGCAGGGGTGACGCCGGGCAGATGGGGTAGTAGTTGCAGTGTAGTGTTTAAGGTGTTTTTGATTTTGTGTGAGAGAGAGAGAGAGAGAGAGAGAGAGAGAGAGAGAGAGAGAGAGAGAGAGAGAGATGCATGTATTCAGGTCCTTCAGCTAGGCTGCTCTGCTGAAGGAGAGATAGAGGGAAAATCATTTTTTTAACACCAGGATGCTCACGCTCTGACGTCCTTGTGATGAAGACACAATGTCATTTAGGAAAACTGCCTACCTCATCATAGTCCGGAGCAGAATTATCATATCGTTCATATAGCAAGCACAAAATGTCATTTCGGTCACTGTGGCAGACATTCACTTTGACATTATGTAACATGGACAGATAAATGCAATGACGCCTGGATGTCCTGTCTCTGTGCACTGCGTCGTAATGAGTTTGCTGCATGTCTCATTTCCTCTTCCTCCTCCCTCTCAGGGAAGTATGCGATGAGGGACCTGGTCAACCGTCTCCCCGGGGGAAACACCACCCTGCTGACGGACGAGACGGTGGCGGCCATCTGTTGCACCCTGCACGAGGTCACCAGCAAAAACATGGAGAACGCCAAGGCTTTGGCCGACACGGGCGGCATCGAGAAACTGGTCAACATCACCAAGGGCAGAGGAGACAGGTGGGCTCCAGCAGCATGTATTTGTCCCAACGTGTTTGGTGAGGGTGTCGAGCACACACTGATGTAAACCGGGCTCACGTATATATGCACCCGCTCAAATGCACTGCTAGAATACACAAAGAGCCGTATGTGGCTGGTGGCAAGGCTGTACAGACTGTCCTGGACATTGGGCAGTGTTACACAAACACCTACAGATTTAATAACCACACACACAAACATTGAAATGCTGAGAGAAGGACAGAGCCGCGGGGAAGGTGGTTTTGTGTACATCGAGGTTTGATGTCCCTGTGGAATGATGTACTCGCAGCTATTTCTAGGCCACTATATATTCAGTGATGTTCCAGGTTTTAACCTGGAACATCACTGAATATGAGTGTCCTCAGTGGGTTTTAACCCACTCCTTCAATCACGCTGTCCTGTGATATCTACAGTATGGATTGAAATGATCTTAAAGTGATTGAGGAATACTCAAAAGTATGTTTATGTGTTTGTGTGTTTTCCAGGTACTCTATGAAGGTGGTGAAAGCAGCTGCTCAGGTGCTGAACACACTGTGGCAGTACCGGGATCTGCGTACCATCTATAAGAAAGTAAGAACATTGGGGCAGATGGTGTTTAAACAGTCACATACTTTTGTCTGTTCACAATCAATTGATTACCTTATGCAAAGAGAGGCCGTTTAACTGTAAGAAAGAAACTGTTAAGCATTTGTTACATGTTGTAATTCTCAGTGTGTACAACATGTTTTATCAATATGGACTCACTGTGCGCCACACAGCAAAGGATTTTTTGTTATATTCCGTCTGTGACCAAAGACCAAAGACTTTTTAAAGATACCACACAAAAGTTTTACCAAATCCAGCACTGCTCTAGTTATTCAAACCACCACTTTTCCTCTCTCTTCTTCCCAACAGGATGGCTGGAACCAAAACCATTTCCTCACTCCAGTTTCTACACTTGAACGGGACAGGTTCAAGTCCCAGCCCACGCTCCCCACCAGCACCATTCAGATGTCCCCAGTCAGCCACCCTGGTAGGCTCTGGTTTCCTACACACCCTGCCAGATGAAAATAAACTCCGCCAGTGAAACCGGAAAACCTCTGGAATTTATGGTTGAAATGTGTTTTTCTGTTCCCAGCTGCCAGTGCCACGTCGTCTCCTGCCATGCTGGGCATGAAAGAGCATAGAGACACCATCAGAGATTACCAGAGATCACAGTCAACTATGCAATTTTATAATTACCAAGGGGACAACAATATCCATAAAAACCAGTATACAGGTACTCAAACATCTGAAAGCTATTTAAAGTCCATACAGTTTTCCTATTATTAGTCTCTAAAACTGTATCCACTTTCTGTACCAGACTGTAATCACAGACTACCCTCTGGTCCTCTCTGTGTACGGCTTTATCTATTTTATCCCTCATAACGCTCCAAGCTGATTCCATGGCCAGTCTCGTCTCCCTGCCAAGACGGTCTCTTTTTATCATCTCCACTAAAGCCTGCCGGCTCTGAGACAGCCAGTCATTTTAATTCAGAGCACTTCAGAGCTGGTCTGCACAGCAGTGAAGTGAACTGGTCAGCCGGTGGAGGGCTCTCCACAACGGGGCCATTGTTAGCTGGCCCAAGTCATAGCATGCAGACAAGGGCCGTGAGTGGGTACCCAGACACACTACAGGCAGACGAGAGCTCTTGCCAGCCTACGCTGGTTGGCGGGAGCAAGGGGAGGGAAGAGTAAAGAGAATGAGCCGCAGCCTCAACAGTCCACGCATTACATAACAAAATAGAAGTTGAGTTTCCGGATTCCACCGGTCGGGTAAAGTGCCAACAAAAATACCCATCCCAATACCATGCCAGTGGCCAACTCTATTATTTGGTGTTATTGCTCTCTGCAGCACAGCATAGCGCTTCTTGATCCTGCGTCATCTAAATACAGACATTTATCCTCTGGGGATGTGCAGACTTTTTCACTGATATGAAATGAAGTGTATTTGCTTCAAGTCCCACTGAATTGCTCTTTATACTTATTTTTTTTTCAGGGTCTGGAAAGCCTTCTCCATATTACTACTCATCTCCCACAAGAGAGGAGCCCAGAAGAACACAGGTGAATATGATCATTCTGCATAAATGTTTGGCTTTATTTCACATGCTCTGCTTGTGAAATAAGCAAATAAGAAATTTCACGTGCTCTGCTTGTGAAATAAGCAGAGCCTTATTTCATGAAAAGAAGCCTTACCTTATAGTACCTCATAAGGTAGGTCTTATGAGGTTGTTTCCACAATACAAATCAAATCTATATTTACCTATCATCAAGTTTATTTTATTTTTGCTAAGTTTTTTAAGTTTTTTTCAGTCCAGCTTGGCAGCTTCTCAGTTAACCAATCAAAGAAATAGTCAAAAAATAGACACATTTTTTGGGGGCTGAACATCAGTCTAAAGATATGCAGTTGCCAATTACGAAGCAGAAAAGCAGCTTGTAAATGACTCAAAACAATTAAAGCAATTATATTTCTTGTTGATTTACTTTTTTGAATTTTTGATCAATGTTTGCTTGTAGGAAGTGTTTGATAGTAACAGTACAAGGCTGTTGTTTGAGATCCCTCCACCGTGCTGTATAAACCTGGCGAGGACAGCCGGCTCTTCCACCCCTCTTGACTAATACAAAGAGACTGACGCGTATTGCGCTGCGGATAAATGGCGATGCTGGAATGACCCAGCACATCAGCTATTGTCTGAGCGAGAGTGATTGTGACTGCTGGGATTGGGATGGTCTGGGTGCGTCTCAGGCACCTGTCACTGCGGGACACGTCCATGTGTGCCCATTCAGATAACAGGCACAGTGAGAAGGAGGGAGGAGGGAGGAGGAAGGAGACAAAAGAGAGAGTTCTCTCATGTCTTTCATCCCATCACATTAGGCCAGTTAATGTTTGAGGACAGTCATCACCAGTGTTCCCTCTAAGCTGCGCGCGTCATCACCTCATTTATTTCAGATAAATTCCTTCTATCTTCTGGATTCATAGCCTTGATGCAGTTTTCTGCTGGTGCATTAGTGGCTAGAGACATGGGGGCTCTGAGGTGTTTGAGTAATTTATTGGATTAAAGACAAGAGTGTATTTAGCTGAAACTGCAGAAATGTTTCCATCTGTTGTTTCATTTTATTTCCAACAAGTTGAAGATTCTAACAAAAAATATTTGTATTCTTGACGGTGAAGGAAGAAGTAATTATTGGAATACTTTCAGGATATATACTTATTAAACAAGACAAGAGAATGTATTGCACATGAAACCCGGAAAATACACCTTGCTTTTTGTATGGATTGAACAAACAAGATGGAGACAGCGCAATACCAGCTGTTTCCAGTCTTTATGCTAAGCTAACCTACTGGCTAGCTAGACTAACTTTGCCAACATGATAAATGTAGCGAAGTAAAACGTACAACATTTCCATCTGAAATGTAGTGATTAAGTATCATGAAATGAAAATACACATCAAGTACCTCAAAACTGTCATTTGAATCCTTAAAATGTTGGTTCTGGTTCATTCTGCATCACCTTTGTTGGAGGTTGCCTCTAACCCCTCATAGAACCGTTTGGAAGGAATTGTTTCTAGTGAATAAACGCAATAAACTCTAATCTTGGTGATGAATACGCTGTATTTCCTTGGAATGCTAAAGCCTTCTGGTGTTTTTGCCTGTTTGAATACTTTTAATATGAGGCGGCATCAGTGGGAAATGTTCAGTTTGCAAAGTCAATATCGGCTCTGATGCGTCGTGAGGAGACTGTGAATATCTTGTGACGGGCATTTTAAATCTTGTAGACTCCGCCACTAACATTGAAAACTAAATAGACTCAGAAATAATTTGATTTCACGATTTGACTCGTGAAACTGATTTCATGAGGATTATAACTTTGACTACAGTGCTTGAGTAAATGGGTTTGCGACTGCTGGCTCTTCATCATGTTTCAGTGAAACTCAACTCTGCCTCTTGTCCTTGCAGCCTGTGTATTATACCGAGGAGCCGGGCAGGAGGAACTACGATACATATAGAATGTACCCGCAGCATCCCCAAGGCTACGACGACCCGTATTTGGAGGAGGTCATCACCTACCCGCCTACAGCCGACTACAGCTCCAAGCCTCACGGACTGAAATCCACCACCAACTATGTGGACTTTTACGCTAGCACACGGAGGCCTTCCTACAGGGCAGAGCAGTACCCCGGCTCCCCTGACTCCTGGGTATAGGCCTGAGGGGCGTCTCCCCTTCACAGCGGAGGCAGGGAGCCCGAGGAGCACACAAGAACCGACAAAACTTTTTCATGAACTTGGCTTCATAAGTGTTTGTTTTAAAGCGAATGTGTGTGAGTGTGTGTGTGTGTGTGTATGTGTGTGTGGAGAGGGAGTTCAACTGAGTGATGGCAGATGGTAAGATGGAATGTGTGCCAAAGAAGGAAATCAAGGAATGTTCTTTTTAAATTATTTTTTATTTGGTAGAAGAAGATGGAATCATGCTGAGGGGCCTGTTGAGGGGCGATGCCCTCCACAACAGCGAGGAGACGTGCGTCCTGTTAGATGTTAGTTTTATTTTCTTGATGAAACTTCTGAGCTGTGATAGCATGGTGAAAGGTGTGAGTCATGTGAGCGAGGGTCCGCGGTAAGAGTCGAGATGGGGAATGTGTATGTGCTGAAGCCAAAATGGATCATGAACTCATATCTGTTAAAAAAAAAAAGAAAACACACACACAAAAAAACAATAATAGTACACTAATGATGTTAGATTGTACAGAGGGATTAAATTGTATCTGTACTTAATGTTGAAGCTGTGTAATGCCATGAAGTCTTGTACATTTCTTTCATTTTATTGTAAATACAGAAAAAAACAACATGTTACCTGGTTTACACTCATCAGCACTGGTTAAAAAAACGAAACTTGTGCCATGTTAAATCGCGATAGATATATAAATATATGAAGAAATATGTGGACAAAGATGGCATCATACACAACCATGCTAAAATAATAAAAGGTCAGTTTTGTTTTTTAAACCCTGTCTTGTAATTGCATCTTTTCACAAGTGCAAACATATCTTTTACACTGTTTCTATTCACAAACAGAAATGAGTGTGAATATGGGAGAAAACCAAAAGAGAAATCAAACTTTTCTCTCTTTTGGACAGTTTGTTCTCTGCAGTTTCCTGTCAGGGGAAAACAATGTCATTCCACTGTATTCAGACACACATGTGTGGAAGTAGGCCAGCTTTCAATTAGCAGCGCTCACGTTTCATAAAACTGCACTGATATACCTATCAGGTTGTTGGAAAGTTACATTACTTCTCTATAAAGTAGTGATCAGGGTTTTCCTTATCACAACTGATCCACGTGGCCAAAAGATTCTTTGCTCAGAGGGCCTTGTAATTGATTTGGGAACAGAGAAAAGCTTTTGATGATGATGTAGAGGAAGAGGTTTCCGAATGTGAGGATCACATTTATGAAAATTCAGAGTCTGACAGTAAGTTTGAAGAAGAGGATGAGATTGAGCATCAGCTAGTTGCAAAATGAAGACGAGCACCAGGACCAGCCCGTCGGCAGCTAGCAAGTGAAGAAATATGGATGAAACTGAATGGTCTTCTTGAATAAAGATCTGGTTGCCTGTGATGCCACTTTCTCGTATGCTTGGAACGTACACGTCTACACAGGGAAGCCTGATGGAGGAGCCACTCAAAAAAAAATCAAGGAATGAGAGTCATCCTGGACATGACTCAGGGACTCATTTGACACAACATCACATGCAACAATCTTTTTACTTCACAAAAGCTGGGACAGGAGCTCCTAAGAGGAAGCTGACCGTGGTGGGAACGATGCGGAATAACAAGTCTGAGCTCCCACCCCGACTGCTGACTACAAAGAACAGGCCTGGCCTGTCAACTCTTCCAAGTTTGTGTATCCTATGTGCCAAAGAAAGGAATTTGATACTCATGAGTGTACCACACAGGGATGGGAGAATATGTGGCCAGGAGCATAACTCATATCTTGATTATAATTAATAAAAAAAAATAAAAAACGAATAAATGTGATCTAACAAAGGTAAAGGGCAACTATTAACTATATGTGTTTATATTGCTTGTAATTGGGATGAAGCAAACATCTGTTGAGTAGTTGAACATTAAATTGTTTGATTGTGTTGAATTAAACCCCCAAAAATGGAGCCGGTCCACCAGACCTACGAACACTGGCTGAATAACAAAAACAAAACACCACACAAGGGTTAAAGAAGATCAAACGTATAAGCCAGCCTCACCCTGAGGCTGGATCTTATTCAGCCAGAGTAACTGGATATACCAGTGAATATCTACAGTTGTAATCATACACAGTGTAGGTCTATTCTGATATCAATGTTCACTTCCAGTGGAAGGAAATTAATGTGCATTTTAAGAGCAACTTGCAGCAGATCTTGTGCATTTTTACAGAAAAGCACAAAGATAATTGTTTATCTACATACCTTTATGAACTACGTAATTCATTGCAGGCCCATGGACTGTTTATGTCAGGCAGCCTAAGAGCACTTGTGGATTGCAGTGCTTCTTAGTTTGACATTAAACGGTTTTGCCGAGATTTTCAAAATAAGACAGTCTTTCAAATAAAAAATACATAACAAGAGCAACGTCAATATAAACAGAAATGCAATGCAATTGCTGGGACATTAAGTGTAAATACGTGATCACAATGGGTGTCGTTGTTGTTTCGTTTTATATGTCAGAGCGCAGTGAAACATCCAAAAAGAGGCGTCTCTCTGGCTGCGCACTTCCGGTCGCCAAACAGGACGTCATCTCTGTTCGAGCATAAAAACAACCAAGTGGGCGTTCGAAGAGTTTAGTGTGGTGCTTTCTTTGCGTTTACTCCGGAAAGTTTCAAAAAATGGTGCAACAAATCTCCAAATCTGGTGCGAGGGATACTCCTCTGCTCAAAGCTGGTCATCCTCCCGCAGGTAAGCCGCTGTCCGCGTGACTTTGTGGTGTGGCGTTGTTTTTTTAAATTTATTATTTATTAAAGCCAGACACGTTGTTGTTGTTTTGCACGGCTCGAGTCTCAACCCAAACCGAGAGAGCAGATCGAGACGTTAAGTAACTTAGTTTATCTGTGTGTTTTAATGCTGTTGTGATGCACAGGTTGCTGCAATCCCATCGTGTAATTCGCTGATTTCTGTTATAATGCTCATTGCATCCATCGGGCTACTTTTGTGCGCACGCTCTTTCTTTTGTACGCAGGCCTCCGCTGAAAGTAACACGGTGTCTTCATCGGCTGAATCTTCATACAGGCTCAAGGGAGTTCATGCAAATTCCTGCCATGCAAACCGACTGTTATTAGAAGCAATTTGACAATCGGAGAAATTCTCTTTTTAAAAAAAAAAAAAAAAAAATGTTGTATTGTTTTTGTAGACCGCCAATACCTTTTTTACTTTGAATTAAGTGAGCGTTGCACGATTCATGGAGAACTGCTTTAACTTTTAACTCACGTTGTGTCGAATAGATGTTGCATTAGTTATTTTGTTAAAATTAAGTAATGTTTTTTTGTGTGACGCCCCCCCCCCCCTTCCCAGCTTGGCTTTCGTGAGGGCGTGGCTTTTAAATCGTCAAATCAAAGAGGGATTTTTATTTTAGTTTCAGTGATTACGCCTAAAGAGGTTAATTTAAAAAGTGGAACAAATCTGAAAAAACAACTAATCAATTGATTCTTGGAACGCAGGTTGGAAATACTGTTTAAGATGTAGGCCACTTACTCAACTTGGACTCCAGTTATTGTCGAATAATGACCTGGCTGCGACCATATTTTGACCATCTGTAAAGCATTTACATTTCTAGTATGAAGATTGTTTTGTAGAGGATTTAGCTTGTTCATGTTTACAGGAAGGGGTGGGGTGGGGTCCCCTGCATGCAATCCTCTTTCAAATCTGCCAAACACAGGAGCTGCAGCCCAGATACCCGCTCCAGATAACCCACATTTAACCCATTTTCTTCTCTGGGTCAATAGTGAAGGCTGGAGGTAAACGGGTTGCCAAGAAAAGCTTTGACGAGAGTGGCACCCATGGGACTCCAGAGAAGGAGACCAAGAGGGCTGATAAACAAAGGTTTGTCGGAAGTCTTCATCTTTAAAATATAATGCACCGTGTAAACTAAAAGGGCATAAAAATAGATATTGCCTCGCACCATAAAATGTTAACATGTTTAGTGTTTTGATCTAGTAGACGACTGAAATTGGCTTTAAGTTGAGTTAAACTATTTGATTGTCATTTTGCAGCAGGTCCCTCACCACCTCCAACAGGATGCAACAAGTTAGTATTCTTCTGGCAGGAACTCTTGACAAGGTAAAGAAGAAATGCATGTTATTAAATGCCATTTGCAAATTGGAATAGTCGCAGTGCCTCTCATGCCAGTGTGTGATAAACTCCTGCCTGTTTGCAGCTGAGCCATGACGTTCCAGAGACTCCAGTGAGCGTGAGGCACAGCAAGATTCGCCCTGATATGGGGAAGCTCCGCTCCCCGCGGGCCTTTTCCATCCAGCAGCCCAGGAAGTTTTGAACATGTGTTTAAGAATATCCCAAAGGGAACCATGTTGAGTCAACCGTGACAGACAAACGTGAAGTGTTAGACACGCGAGGGGACTGACAGGTTGTCGTTAACGTGTCAGTGTTTATGGAGGGAGAGCTTTCGTTGAGCTCTGTGTTTACTTTCTAGGCTCTGCTTGTTTGTGAGAATACTTTAAACCAGCATTGAATGAGTCTTTTCTAGTGTTCCAAGATGAATGCTGTAGCTATATTTTCCCAGCTGATGAAAACCAGATGGTGTTTGGGTATGTTTAATGTGAGGGTTGACGGTTGTTAAGTGAGGTTTTTTGAAACTGCTTTTTTTTCCAGTGAAATATTCACAATGTATTACTTGGCTCTTATTAGATTTGATATTTTTAAAAAAAGTTGAATAAATTGCATGGCCTTACTATATTGCAGATCTCGTTCTTTCTCAATGTGTATTTTGCAGTAAGATACAATGACCACTAGATGGAGGCAGATCACCATTTATAACAAATCAGGATCTTTGTGAACTTCAAAAATCAAACGTCAAGCATTTAGTCCCTTTTTTATACATTCTCCTGTGCATTGAAACAGCCGGTGTAACAAGTGGCTCCAATGACTAAATCCTGACTATCGTGGTGATCCAAATTAACTGCCCAAATTATTCTGTTACCAAAGGAGCCATTTTAGTATCGCGCTTTTATTAAGGTTTCCGTTTAATGGTCTGACTAGAATAACTCTTTGGGAACTTCCCATAAAGGCTAGCTAGGTCGTGTCAGTCAACAAGAGCCACAGAAACTGCTCAGGTTTGCTTGAGGGCAAATGACTAACAAAATATTGCATCTGCAAGAGAAGCCAACAGTTGAGTAAGACGATACGAATCCATGCTGGTTTAGATTTAAAAGTAAAGTTGTATCCTACAGGTCTCGTATTTCTGTCACAGTTGTACCAAAACACAAGAGACTTGTAAATTAGGTAGGCAAGGGGATCTAGAGGAGTTGGATAGCCAACTTTATCATACATGTCTCAGCCCACTTGCATTACAAGTTTCACATACTTGTTTCTGTCACTGACGGATGGTAAGAGATGCTGAAAGAAGCCAAAACTACACATTAAAGGATGAAATGCTGTAAAGCTTGGGTTTTTTTTCAAACCGTTAGGCTGAGTAGTTATTTATTCTCCATCAGCAGGAATAAATTCATGATTTTTAATTTGTCATGCTTTTGAAATTGTCCTTCCTACGTGGGATTATAGACAGAATTGACTTAGTTTATTTAGTCCAAGTATATCGCATGTGGTATACATGCAATATACTTGGACTAAAGTAAAGTAAATTCTGTGAATGGAATATAAATAATCTTAAGAGAAGAAACATATATATATAAGACTCAAATACTAAACTATTTTCTATTACCTGCAATATCTTTATTAGGCCTTTTTTTTTCACAGATATTTTGACATGTCATGGCTCCTTACTGTGTCCCAGTAAATCATGACAATGTTGCAGGGATCCAGCATACACAACAGGAGCCCGACTAGAATTCAGCCTTCTTCAATACAACATATTTCTCACATATACAGTAAGGGCCAATATATTTTTAAAAGCCCTCATTACAACACTATGCATTGGGGAAATACCGCATGTTGCGCCTGCAGAGACAATTCTCTCCTAAAGGCAGATTGCATTTTACATAATATTCTGCGCCACTCCAAGTTTGATTAAGCCATCCTGATGTATAGCTTTAGGGTTGTGTTGCCCATTTTCTTTAAACATCTGAAAAACAATCTTTTGTGAAACCAGTATTTTGATTTATTTAAAAAATGTATGCTCTCTCTCTCTCTCTCTTTATTTTCATAAATAAAGTGTGCATGTACTCCATAATGTCCTGTGTGGAACTTTTTATTTGACAGGAAGTATAACCTACCTGACCGTCGGGCCTGAACACTGTCTTTTAGAAACGCTACACCCCGACGCTACAGAATGTGCCTTTGTGTCCAAGTTATCAGTTTCAATAAAAGCCCTGCAAGTGTGGAAATACCATAGCTTCTCTAATCCTAATCCCCAAACAGGTTGAGTGTGAGCATGCAAGTGTGTTTGCCCCTGCTCTTGTGTCATGTTGTCCATTTGTTCACTCACAACCTTTTTGTTTGCACCAGAAAGCCCACAAACAATATCTGCTCGTTTGTTCTCCAACAAAGTACTCAACGATAGCCTTGCAAACACTACGTGCCAACCTTAAAGTCCCTGTGATGCTCATGCTGTTCACACATGCCTTTGGTGCCATCTGTGTGTGTAGAGTTCAGAGACCTCTTCAGCGCTGTTTGAGGAGTGGAGCAGTTGGTGGTCTTCTGACTTGCAGACATGCAGCATTTCACTGCCAGTGTCTGTCCATTCCCTGCCATGTGGAGAGCCTCGCTGACCCTGTGACGCCCACGACACTGCTGAGAAAACACTGTCCACCCAATGTATAACACCGCCTCACACAGAGGGGTGGGGATGACTGAGAAGATGTGGTTTGCACTCCCAAAATATGTTCCTATCATCAGAGTACACTTTTAGTAAAGTATGCAGGTCATAATTGTGTCTTTTTTAGTAAAGTATGCAGGTCATAATTGTGTCTTTTTAGTAAAGTATGCAGGTCATAATTGTGTCTTTTGTCAATTGTAATTCTGCAATATAAGGCATTCGCCTTATATTGCAGAATTACAATTAACAAAAGACACAATTAAGGCATTAAACTTCTTTGGTTAGACAAATGTGTGCACATGAAACCAGCTGCATAAAATATTGTCACCTCATGAGGTCACCATAGACTAAGGTGTGCTGTGAGCGTCACTTGATGAACACAGGGTGAGTCAGAAAGCCTTTGCAGTTAATTGTATTCCACAGAGTAAGCATTTATTTGCACTTTTGAAGCTTTAGGTTAATTATATACTGTTTTGTATATACCTGCATGTCTCTACATATAAATTACATTTGAATTAAGATGATGCTGATATGACGCCACCAATAGACGCCGATTCAGGAGTACACAAAGCTACTGAGAGACATTCTCCAGCCACTGTCACAAACCAAAGCCAATTAGGCCACATTTACATAAAAGCTTTGACTCATGTTTCAACCCATCCTCACCTAATGTGCATCAACAAGGATAAAGTTACATAGTATACACAAATAATTATTAGCAATAAAATGTATTAATAGTAAAAGTGCTTGTTGTAAAAACTGTGATAAATCTTTGATGCAAAGCAGCATTTTAATGGTGTACCCATTCAGGTGGTGCAATGTAGCAATGCATCAGGTTTATGAGCTTCTTTAAATCTTGTGTGTAAAATCTTAGTCTGCAGAGTAACAACTAATGATAAAATAAGATTAATATATGGAGTGGAAGTTATGACATAATACATAAAATATTTTGATCTGAAAAAGAAAAAAAATTCTTCGAGGCCAAGATTACGTCTTTAAATGTATTACATTGCCCCAAAATGAAAGAAAAAAACTGCAATTGTTCTCAAATATAGCAAAAATAAGAAAAAAAACAGCAAATCCTGCCTCTTCAGAAGCTGGAATCAAAAGTGTTTGCCAATTTTGCTTGATAGGTGACTTACACAATTACACCAATTATCAAAATTCTTCTTCATAAATTCTAAAGTTATTAATAATCTCCCCTCTGACATGAAGCCTACTGGTGCACAAGTATTAAGTTGTACAAAATGGAAAAAGGCTAAACACATGTTGCTTTACCTCTGCACTCAGGTAGTTTTCAACATCAATGTTAATCTATCTCACCAAAAGTGAGGACCGGATATTTAATATGATGGTAAACAGAAAGTGTATCCTAATGGTAGCTTGTAACTGTAAAGCTAACATGTAGGCTCAGTATGTTTACATTTGACTGAAGATTTTTTTCCACTTATATCAGTATCACACAGTTTTATAGTCATGATTTCCTAATGATTTTCTAGTTTCCTGGAAAAACAACAACTATGTAATCTGGTATTTTGAATTGTGTTGAGATAATGAGCAGGGTAAAGCTTTATTTCAATCATCACAATGAGCAGCAATTTGAACAAATAAGAATGGACAAAACTATTTTAGGGACTATTTTTTGAGGACTTCGGTGTTTCTGACTATATCCCTACACCATGCCCCTGATTACCACCCTTTAAATTGTAAGCATGCAGTTTACAGTTATCCTAATACATATATCTTGCATCTAGCATCCTGTCGTGTCCATGAGGCATGCACAGACACATGAGGAGGAAGAGGAAAAGAGGAGGAGGAGGAGGAGGAGGAAGGAGGGGGCAGTTCGTCTCGGCTCCCTGGCCTCTGTTCATGTGCCTCCCTCACCGATGACCTCATCCGCGGAGGAGGAGCCCAGCGTCCCGTAGCCTACCTTGGTGGATCCAGTGGGAACCGAGTTCGTGTGGAGATACGCTGGAAGACCGGGAAAACTTTTTGGGGGGTACTTTAATATCCATGACATTTATCAGGTAAGACTCTAAAAACAAAATACATTCTCAAGTTGTCGTCAGAGTTGTCCTGGAGGTGTCGGTTCACCGGTTCAGTAAAAGTAGCGCCACAGAGAGTTGTTCCAGTTAGAGAGTTTTGGTGGCATTTCTTTCCCTGGGAGGAATGTCGAGACATGCCCACTGAGATCCACCGGGCATGACAGCAGCGTGTTTTATTTTCCCGATATTCCGGGTTATTGTAGCCTCTGTGGCGGACTTATTTTACGTGTCGCCGACGTGACTGACGTTAAATGTGCCCGTTACTGGAGCTCCGTCGCAGTGTTAACGTGAATCAAATGTAGCACGCGCAGGTAGCGTTAACGTTTCCGTTCGGTTTGGTGCGACGTGATGCCGACTGGACACACACGTCACACTCTAACTCACTCAAACAAAGTTTTTTCAAACAAGTTGATCTTTGAGGTTTCACTTTTATTTTTGGTGCATAGTTTCCTAGTATTTAAAAGAAAAAAAACTTTTTGAATAGTTTTGTAATCCATAGATTAGTCGATTAATCGATTATATTGGCACCAGGTTTAATAATGATGAATTAGAAAAGTAACAAATAGCTACAGATATGACATCAGTATAGTTGAGTGATAGTAACTAGCTAATAGTTATAACACTTCCTGTGACATGGGGCTGCAATTATTACTCTATTGATCATTAATTGTCAGTTGAAAATGCCTCTCACTATTTGTGTAAAATGTCAGCCTGGCTCTGCAGATAAAAAAAAATACAGATTTAACAATTCATGGGTGATTTGATTATTTCATGCTTTTTGCTGGTCACTGTATGTGGTAACCTTTCTAAAGACGAACAGATATCCAAGAACATTTGAAGATAGATAATACGTATTGCGGATTAACTTCATGCTCGGTAGGATGCAGATGTTTAACAAAAAAGTTAATTACTTTTCTTATAACTGTGTGGTCTTGTTTGATGCCAATGTTGGTCTGTATTTTGTGATTGGATGTAGTGGTTTTCAAACCAGGACCCAACCCAGATATATTAGTAGGTTTAAGGCTACAGGACTGTAATTTTGTCTGCCCACATAGATTGAGTCATTGAAGTTTGACCACTGGTTCTATAGGACTTTTGCTGTTTTCAGCGTATTCTTCAATGGAGGAATCTCCTTGTAATTCAGCCAGGTGCTTTGAAAAGTTCTATTTTCCCTTTCAGAGAAATTGCTTGTAAATGTCAAGATGCAGTTTTGATCTTTGAGAGTACATGAAGTCATCGATTCAGTGTTCTCTCTGAACAAGTGATATAAAGCCTTCATAACGTCTTGCCGTTCTTCCTGCCATAACATTAGCTATTTCCTGAGCTGAGTTACTTTTCTCAATCTAGCTTCGAGGGCAACTCCACTCTACATACAGCGTTGATTTTCAATTTTACGCTCAACAGGTGCAGCAGGCGTTGCTGCTGACAATCCCTCTAACCTCCAGTTAACCTGAAGACAATCGGTATTAACTTTCCAACATAATTTCAGGCAATTTTACGCTGATTGTAGAACCATTACAATGGATTTGCATGCCTCCATTCCAAGGCTAGAGCTACCACAATTGTCTTCCAACTGCAGGGTTATGAGATGTTTGCACTACAGAGCACTCATCTTATTGAAAGTGCCACAAGAGTCTGCCTCCCAGTTACTACAGAGCCTGGTTCCCATGGTCCCCAGCCAGTTGGCCAGTAACAGATGCTGGCATCAGAGTCGCATTGTTATGGCTGTGGAGGGAAAGTTATTGGAGCCAGTGACCCGACATACAGCACATACTGAGTTGTTGTTGATGATGATCATGATGAGTTTGTACTTTTGAAAAGAGCTAGTCATTGCAGAAGCACAGGAAACAGGAAAGCCAGATCTTTAGAGTTTAGTTTGGTTCAGGACCCCTAATGTCAGCATACTGTTTAGCCAAGATATATATATATATTTTTTATGGATCCTGAATGTTGTGATGTGGACTTCTGTAGATTTGGGATTTCTATTCTCTTGATATTAACTAAACCTGACCACAAATACAAGCTGCAACATATGCCCTAACACATGGATGCTTTCAAACCTTCCTTGTATTGTACTGTTTAACTGACCTACTGTTGGTTTGGTTTGGTTTGGTAGGCTCTGGTTTGAAAGCTAAAGTACGATTATCCATCTACTTATCACAAGAGCTCTCAAGGAAGCGGTCTCCTATGTGTACTGTAAATGTCAGTTATGTATCATGACCAAGACGTGTTCAAATATCAAAACTATTGAGGTGGTTTTCGGGCATGCTGTAAAATAACTGTGTAGTACCAGAAGAGGAAAGTAGCTGTTACCCCCTGAGCTACTGAAACTGAAGCAGTATGTGTTTATTGCCATGCTGTGGGTGCGACACAATCTCCAGCAATGAGGTAGCTGAGGAGCCATAAAAGCCTAACATGACTAACACTGCATTTTCTACTTACTCTTTATTGGCCTTCTAAAAGAAGACTCATGTCACAGACATAATATATAAGCCTTAAGTTCTAAAATGCCTACATATTTACCAGGCAAATACATTATCTTGTATCCTTAGTGCTGGGGTGAAGGATCATACACAGGCCTACTGGCAAAGTGGTATTGTGTAATTGAATTAGCTCAAGTTTCCTGAAGGCTCATGGCACGTTTTGTTTAATTTCCCCTCAGGTCATCTATTAAAATATTACAGAATGACAGTCATACATATTGAGTTGCCTTTGTGTGCCAGTGATAGTGTTGGCACGTGTCCAAGTATGACTAACTCTGCTAAATTGTATACCAATGCTGAATTTATCATAACATAACTTGATGTCTAGAGTTGAAAGTCCATGTACGCAGGCGTGTATGTGTTTTTTAAGGTCTATCCACGAGCATAAGTGCGCTCATGCTTGCATGCGTGTATCTAAAGCACGTGTGTGTGTTTGGAAGTGCTTCTTAGTAACAGCTGTTACTGATTTACATCTTTGTCAAGCTTTTTTGAAAAAGACAGACATACAGACAGAGAGAGAGGTAGAGATGCAGAGTGCCTCGAGCATGCCAAAGTGTGAAATTCCGTATTTGTGACGAGGCACTTGCAAAGAATGAATTTTGTGAACCATTTATTGACTTTGGCAAAATGATAAAGCATCATTTTCTTTCCAGTGATGATTTTCATGATTATTTTAGCTTTGACAGCTCGTGCAGCTCTAGCAGCTACCGTAAAGGTCATTTTCTTTCACAGCAAGAAGAAAATAAACCACCTGGACAGATTTGCTGAATTCTGTGTATCGAGATTTTGATTCTGCTTTCAGTTTCAATAAGATACGAATAAACACTACATTTAGGTGGGGCACCCTAAGCACTGGACCCTCATAGACTTAAATAACATATTTAAGGGAAGACATTGGAACTGTGTGTGTGTGATATATTCTTGTCATAACAATGAATCGGTGAAACTAATCTCATGGAATCAGATGTGTCAATTTGTCTTGGCTATTTCCGTCTGTAAAAGTCACACAAAAGACTGAATTAAAGCTTGTCTCATGTGACAACAGTATCTGTATGTAGTATGTATATTCATGTGCAAAGCTAGGTGTCCTCCCCTATTCAGTGATGGCATACAAACTGATAATCCACCATGCATCCTTCGCTGTTAAATGACAAACTAAATGGTATTATAAGTAGTTCAGTCAGTCTAGATAAAGTGAGGCGGGCTAAGAATAAACCTGCACTCCAAAACTGAAAGTGGGTTTGGTATCTTATCTGCAAAGTGCTTCTTGGTCTGAAGCCCTGTTGAATATACACTGACTGAAATCCTGGCTTAGAGGCATATAGTGTTTCATTTTAAGTAAGTTCATTATACATAACCCTCTGACCTACAAATCTTAGCATATGATAATCTGTCTGTGGTTACAGGCACTTCCTGTAGACTTTAAACACAACTGTTAATGTTTTACCCTTAATCAAACACCAGGCTTCCTTGGAGGCAAATGTTGATTTGAGTGTAAGCAATTGGCTGATGGTACAGGTTTTGTTTATTTCTTACTCCAGATGTTCATTAACACTTAATTGCTATGGCAAATCAAGGATAGTGATACAGTTCAATCTGCAGTGTTCACAGGAGTTAATGGCTGTGGCTCTGATGAGATGATTGTTGTTACTCAGTGTGCAGTTAGTGCTGGCTGATGATTTCAGAGGAGGGGTGGTTGTTGGTGTGATGTAACAAGTGTGTAATTGTTCAAGAGGAAAAGGCAAGGCTCAGAGTGGAGAAACTGGTTTGTGAAAGCTTAGTAGGAAGACCCACTGCACTGTTCACTCATTCATAAATCCATGCTGCACTCTGATCTGTCAAGCTAAATTAATGTAGGTTATTTGTAAGTCTATATAGCTTGCTCAGTTTTTATTTTAATCTGGTTAGGTGGTGCAATGTCCTGTCTTATTCCAACATTTTAGTTTTAGGTTTAGTCAGTTTCCAGCGCCTGGAAACGGTGAATTCAGAGCAATGATTGCTTTCTAAATGCCTTTCTAAATGCCTTGACACTTCTAGAGCAACACTGCTGGTATAAAAATACACCATCACTGCTGAGCCAGCATGGAGGCCTGTGTATGGATTCATTATTCATCATCAGTCATATTAGAAATGATCAAGGACAAGTGGCCTCAGAGGGTGAATCAGTCTTTCCAAAATGACTTTTTTCCCACGGCCATCTAATGAGCAGATCAGACTTGTTACCCTTTTTAATTTCACGCTGAGCCATGTGGCTAGTCCTCTTCAATAACAAACTAGCAGGCTTTGCCCCAAGCTAGATTTTTGAATCAGCCCGTGTGTGTGATATCATGGTACAGTGCAATTTCCTACCAGGCAAAGGTAAATAATCACAGGTCTTTTGAAGTAAATACCGGTCTGTTTTCTCATGATTTAGTTTTTAAGAATTCTTCCCTGAAAATGTTTATATTTTCTAAGACTCAAGCTACATGATCGTGTTTGCAAATACCCCTGGATGTCATGATTATAGTCGAGTTGTGATGCTTTTTATTTTCTTGTTTCTTGTTAATTGCAGAAACTATTTTTATGAACTTAAGAACCTTTTTAGGTTCCATGTATTTCAACTGCAGGTTTGAGGTTTGGTTCCTGGGCCATAGTTCCTGTTGCTCAAAGGTACTGCTTCCTAATGACCCTGCTGGCTCTGGATGGAGTTTGCAATGCTGAATGTTGTGGGAAGGTCAAGCACAGACCAGTATTCATTCTGACTAGTCAGGCTTTTCATGTAAATGGCACGAGTGCTGGTTGGTTTACACATTAGAGTTTGTCAACTGGTTTCCTCTTTGTTTAGACGGTTAGTGTGTGGCATTTGTTTTCAGGTTTTTGTCAGTTTGGCACAGATTATTTGTGCTCCTTGGATCTCTGTTAGCCGTCTCATTATACTTTGAAAACTCAGGAAGTCTTTTTTATTGCTTAAAATTACTGCCATTTGACTTTCAAGGATTTCCTTTACGAGTGAAACAATGATGCTGCACTACTGACTGCCTTCAAAAGTTTGAAATACATATTCTTGTGCAGCTTTGGCCCCTATGATACACAAATATGCTGATTTGGTGATAGATTTTTGCAAGTTAATAGAAAACTACACACATCGATATCCAGAGGATCGGGACATAACCCTGGCATTCAGGTATGCTACACATGCAGTGTGTTTGTAATTATAATGTAGTTACCTAATTTTTCTTAAGTACAGTTGTACTTGTTGGAGAATTTTTTCTACCTCATATTTAAGTGGAAATTACTTCAAAACTTTATGGGTAAAATAAAATGTTACAGAAATGTTTAGCAAGTATGCATGCATGGATGAGTATTTTTAAATGTAAAATGATACAAGCAGGGTGTAGTATTATATTAACAAGTTAAACATTGTCTTCACTCTTGAAGGTCAGACTAGTTACATAAAAATGTCTGTTCTTTTGTTATTTCCCTTCCACTCATGTGAGTGTGAATAACAAACTTTGCTTACAATGGCCGACACTGAGGCTGTGTTGTCCTCCATACCTACTCCCCACACTTCCTTCTTCAAGGGTTTGTCAGCTAACTTCTCATTGTTTATGGACCACTTGAACTCAACGTCCAGGCCGGGGCCTGTTTCCTGCACTCAGTGAATGGACAACAAAATAATAGATAACTATTATATTTAAAAAATATCTGATAACTTTGAGGCCGTGTTTGATAAACTAACTCGAGGGTCCGCCAATAATGAGAATTTCCGTGTTGCTATGACAACAGTGTGGACATCTGAGAGTGATCATTCATGTATAATCTGTTGATCAAGATAGCTGGAAGGACGTTTCAGCTGGCAAGAGATGAACGCATAGGGTAGAAAATAGCTGTTTCCTGCAATCCTGAAAGAGTGGTAAAGTTGATCAAAGCTTAAAGGTGCCACCCAATGAAGGACAAAGCAGGTTTTAACCCACAAACAACCAATGTATGTGTAATGCTTCCCTGCCACAGGCAGTGGGGGTCAAACAATCCTCTTTCCGTTCTATATATAGCTTCGCAGATGACTGGTATAGCTACATGACCCCATTAAACACATGTCACATCAGCATTGTTCAGGTGAGGATCTTTTCTTCCTCACAACCTGTATGGATTTGAACTCCATCAAGTCAGGAATGACCTGAAAAACATACATGTTGATAACCTGAGGCACCCTCAACCTCCCTGGTTTCCAATTTCTCTTCTGTGAAAGGAAACCGTCTCTTCATTGTACAAGAGGCTCGAGTCCTTTTTATTGTTGCCTTGAGCCGTTTCAAGGTAAAAGGTCCACATGTGAAGGTCATCGAGCTGACATATGCCTGGTTAAAAATGCCAGCCATGGAGAAGCGTCCTTAATCATACATGTTACTGTCCAAGTACACTGATAAGGTCTGCTGTGTCTTCCTTCAGTTGCTTGGGGCTTTTTGAAGCCTGTTGAAGACTTTTGATTGCTAGGTTGTTGGTCTCTTGGCATTCTACTGTGCTGCTTCTTCTTGCATTTGGTGTGTCTTGCACAGAACAGATATGAAGAGTGTATTTTGTCCTTTCAGCCTGTGTGACTTTCACAGCTCTGTTTTAATATTGAGAGGCCCCTTCTAAGAGGCCATGCTTTGAGGCTGATATCCAAATACAGCTTAAAAGCACTGGGATGGACCTGACTTTGAGGGCTCGAGGAATCTCGAGGAATTTGCAAAGTGCTTTAAAAAATAATCTGGTTTCATTTGTTCAAAGAGCCAGTAACGTATTACTGATTATACAGTTTCCCTAACTTGGTTTACTTCAGAGAAAAAACGTTGTGTTTGCACCTCTACCAGACATTATTGGAATCAGTACAATGATAACATCATCTTGATTCCTGACCATCTGTGGCTATTGCAACCTAGTGTCATAGTTGTCTGTTCAGTTAGCAAGAATGTGTCAATGTCTTGTGGGGAAAAGTATTCAGACTGTTGTAGTATGTAGCACTGGGTCTATGTTGTGGCTCCGGGAACCAAAAGACTATTGGTACAATACATGTTGTGATCACTATGTCATTGTTAAATGAGTATTATTGACGACACTGTCATCCGACATGTAATTTGGCTTTCCTTAGAGTAATGTTCAGTTCTTAATTCCCCACACGCTGGATTAAAATGTCTAATGGAAGCACACCTCAGGATACAAAGTGATGAGTGTGAGTGCTGGCGGATGAGGTGTTGTCTCATTCTCACAGTTGGTCCTGACTGTGTGTGTCCGGTGGCTGTGATGTGGGGGGTGGAAGGAATTTGTCATGTTGGCTTTTGATGTTTCAGGAGGGCGTCTCTCATTTCCTTTGGGTTAACCTGAGTGATGTTTATTGTTACTGTGGAGATGAACAGCTAGCTCCCACACAGCAGTGAGCAGTTCTACTTACCACGCAAATGTACAACACTAAGCCATATTACACTGAACTACACTCTTCTGTATACATACAGATGGGCACAGTCTTCAGATCTGTTTCTACCTTGCCGCCATGTTCTTTGTTGAAACAGCTGCATTCTTAAGAATTACATTAAATCCAGTTCCAGTAGAGCTGCTCTTTACTTAAATCCTTCCATCTGACCTCCCTGTTATTACATAAATATTTCAAACGAAATAGGCTAAAAACATACCAGACTTACATGACTAAATTACATTACATGTAGATTATACCACAACATGAATTAGTCAAAACACCAATCGGACAAAGCTGGATCGGTCAGTAAGAGATGTCTTTCTTCAGTGCAGACTACTTAAATGAACTGTGTTGACACTTTAGCATGGTCTTGTTGATGCAAGTCTTCCATGTCAAGTTCAGGTGTTACTTGGGAAGGGACCTGCCTTGAGAGAGAATAACACAAGGTCATGGTTACACTGAAAGCACCTGACCTTCCTGATCTGATGATATGAGTGAAACCAGTTATTCCACAGAAGAAACCAGGACTATTAAGTCATCTCCAGAGAGAGGAGGATGAATTGAATCTGCCAGACCTAGAATTACATTATGAAGCCTCTCAGGGTGGATGTTATGGGTGGGATATTGAATTAATGTTTGGCAACTTTAAATGAAATCAGTTTTCACTACAGACTGATTGAAGGGCATTGATTCGTAATCTTGATTAAGGCTCGGTGGAGTTAACCTCATGAAAAGCAAATTATTTCTGAGCAGTCAAGCTAGGTTTGAGGTGCAGAGGCTCATCAGGGATTTGGTCCCTACATCTCCACCTCCAATAACAGATTCAGTGGAGGCTCTGCTTCACAATGTTTCATCTGGCACCATCAAGGAGGAAAAGGGCGAATCGATAGCTTCTCTGTCAGGAGCAGAGGAGGACCTAGATTTTTATAGCCTGGATCTTGGGGTTGGGAATTCAGTGTGTTTTGTTTGCAGTAGGCATACCCTTATTTGGTTGAAACCATTCTTTTCATCGGAAAGATTGCTCTGCTGCTATTAATACAGCAAGTTAGCAACCTATAATGTTGCCACACAAATCCCACACAAATACGCATTTTAACTGCTGCTGGTTTAGTTCAGTGTGTTTTTTTTTTCCATTGTAAAATGTCATAAGACTATAAATAATTCCAAATTGAAACAAGCACATCCAGGCATATCCAGGCTGTACCGGCAGTTACCGTTTGACTCTAAGGATTCAAAATGCACACGAGCTCGAGAACAACCATGGAAAAAGGGTTGAAACATTCAAGTTCATCCACATAGCATCAATTACATGTGGAATTCAAGGTATTTGACAGAGTGTTTTCCTGCATAACAAGATAGGAGATGTTGTCCTTTTCTGTTTAAATATTAGAGCATTCTTTCCATGCGCCCCTCCACTGATGACCTGCAGGATTGGGAGTGCTGTGGGAAAACTCCCTGGCGGGTGCCAGCTAAGCAGTATGAAATGCGGATGTAGACTGTTTTTCCATTGCTGTTAGATTTTCTAGGACACATTTTGTTTTTGTTTGTTTCGTTCTGGGTAACATAAATACTTGCATATGTAGGTCTTTGAAGGATTTTCTTATTGACAGGTGTGAATAGAGGAAATGGCCTAATTTGTACTGTTTTGGATGAGTGACAATAGAAACATTTCTGTTGTCTTGTTGGGCTTTGAGTGACTGATTTTTTTGTTTTCTTTTCTCCCAGGGGCCCTACAGAGAGGCTTTCAGGAATCTTGCCATGTTCAAGGCAGTGCTGAAGAAGAGCAGAGATGGAGGCAAAGGGAGCAAGAAGGATTCAGGTATGTGGAAGATCAGGAGGAAAAACGGCACGCTAGGTTTCTTGGAACAAACATTCCCCACCCCAAAGGCTTAGACACAAATTGTATTCAGAGGCCGAAGTACACTTCATATCATCTCATTTCTGAAAAGGGAAAGTTTACAAGGTAAACGGAGAACTTAAATACAGGTAGGGTGACAAAATAGCGGTGGTTGTTTACAGCTTAAAAAGAAAAGTCCTCCAGTTCTTAGCTTATGACACAATTGTAAGCACTGTGACCATAACTGAAATGATGTGGGACAGTACATGTATGAAAATGTTGTTGCATGTTTTGTTTAAAATGTAGCTTTGCACTGCAAATGGGTACAACAGGCCCAGTAATGATAAAGACCTAAATAGTCAGTGTGCAGTGTGATAGTGTGCAGAAAATTAACTTTGTCGGCTCACAGAAGCCCATTGCATCTAAATCACTCAAAATCCATTTAACCACAGTTACGTCTATACCTGTTGATTCAGAGCAGAATAAAGTCCATCTTTCTTCGATTTATTTTTGACTATAGAAACAACTCGGCCATTGTGTCATATGTGAACGGTTTTCTTTTCCTTTGGAAATCTGCATTATTTCCCAACATGACTAAACATGAGTCACGCTCAGCAATACATTGTTGACTAGTCTCTTGTTCATACATCGTCCCCCTCCACTGATCTCTCTTTACATAGCATACAACCATTTATATGTAGTATACTGCATCTACCAGCCTAGACTTGATTTATAGCCTCAGGACTGGTTTTCTGGTAGTCGGGTTCAAACAGTTACTGTACACAATATATTCATATCTCACCCTTGTGCTCTTTCTCCATTTGGCTCACGTGATTGTTTCACTCAACACTCAATGCTGAGATTAAAGGGGAAAAGATCACCTCCCGTCATCTCCACTGCTCTTCAGCCCAGTACAAAGGGACAATTGAGTAGTGTGAGCTTGTATTGTTTTGTAATAATACTCATTATTTATTATATTATCTTGACTATATTGACTATATTATCTTGACTATATTCCTTAAAACACTCAAGTTATATATGGTTATCGATTCCATATTAATACACTTTCGGTAGGTCATTTTTATTAGTCAGGTATGAAATACGTTTCATTCACTAAAATTTGTAATTTGCGTTAAAAGTATTAAATTGTCACCCTGTGTTTACTTGTCTGTTGTCCTTGAAGAGGAGAATTTGTTCGTAAATTCAGATCCCTCCTGGGATCTGAGAGGAGATTTGTCACACAGAAGCCCTGATGGGGAAGGCTGTGTTAATCAAATTGGCTACACTGCAGTCTAGTTGATGGTGTCTGAGACAAGATAGTACCATATTGGACATAAAATATTCACTGCACCTTCTGCAAGGCTCGATTTCATTTTGATCCCAAAGGGTTTGGGAAAGAATGTTGTTTTGGAAGTAAATGTCTGCCGCTTTGGAGTTTTATTCTCTAGTTTATTTTACATAGTTCTATCTTTCTGCCGTTTTCAAAATTGGAATATGGTCAAGGATTTGTTTACTTTGGTTGATACAGGTTTATATATGACAGCTGGTATTCATCTTACCAATTTGGTTTGTTTTTGCAGATGAATGAAAATGTCATTCATTAGTCAACCACATTGCGTTGGTTCAGACGTGTGGCGTTTCAGACTGTACAGATTTTCCTTCCTTCAGAAAGACCAGAAGTACAAAGTCCTTGTAAAATATAAAAAAAATCAGTGGGAGGAAAGACCTTGATAATGGTATAATTGCAAGATATCTCAGCATATGTTGCCCATGACATGGTGGCTATGGACTGGCGGCTACTTTAAAGCAGTCAAGGAAACTTGGCCCCTATGCAAGATACCGCTACAGTCATTAGCTCTCCTTTGGGATCATCCCATTGCCAAGACCACAAAGCACACAGTTTGCTAATTTAGTCCTCTCCATCATGTGGTCCTCCTAGATCCTTTCTCTTCCTCCTCCTTCTCGCTTGCCTCCTCTAGACTCAGTCTGCAAGGAATCTGTTTGGAATTGGCCATTTTAATCCTGTTTAAGCACTTCTTCTTTTTTATGGTCTGCCACTCCGGAAGTGGGATGCTAGTTTGCTGTGGCCTGTTGCCTTTGATGTCAACATTTTTTGAGAGAGGTTACATTGCAAGTAGGTCTCACTGCAGTTAATAGATTTGGGACCTGGAGGCACAAGAAGATGATTATATTGTAAAGAACCAAACAGTGTTTTAATTGGTGTTCTCTTTGATGATCCAGGCCCCTCAGATTTTACTGCAAATTTCACCTATGACTTCTCATTAATTCACAGCAGTTTCTGGTTTGTAGTTCATTACAAAGCAAAATGCTTTTTCCAAGTTGGTAGAATGGTTTTAGGACAGTTTACTGTCATGAGGCCAGTTTGTATGTACTTCATCCTGTTCTCCTCTTGATCTGTAGTAGAATAACGGTAATAATATTGTGACATTTTAATATTATATACTGTAGGTGGAGGCTTCAAATATGATCCGTGGATTTTCTGCCTCTTCCTGCACGGTGATATTATTGATTTTATGTTATGTTTTTGTATTTTTGAAATTGTGCAAAATAAAAAAGCCTATAGTAAATATAGGCAGAAGAAGTGCTGTTGCGGCAGCTTAATGTTATTTGATGTAAGGGTCCAACATGAAAACACATGCAGACTGGTCTCTCAGGCAGGCAGGGCCATAACAGTTCACATTGCATATAATTACTAAGTCACATGTCATCAATTGGTTCTTCTTTTCAGCTTGGATTTCGAAAGTGAATGGGAGTGAATATGGGCGAAATTGGATTACGGGCCACTCAATTGCTGCATGCCAAGTGAAGTTAAACTTAAAGCTATGTCAAATCCCCTTGACTTGAAACACTTGAGGAAAAGAGGAAAAACCTGCATTTTTCCAACAGGATTTCATTTTCTTCTAGACGAAACTTGTCTACTAGTCTTTCTTTTTAAGATCACTGAGACCTCACTGCCTTGAATAAGGTACACTAATACTTACTGCTGCTTCGGTCCTAGGAGCTTTTTCAGTCAGTATCTGTTCATGATGCGACCCACAGAAACAGCATCTTTGACTCAGCTTTAATTGCTGTGTGTGTGTGTGTGTGTGTGTGTGTGTGTGTGTGTGTGTGTGTGTGTGTGTGTGTGTGTGTGTGTGTGTGTGTGTGTGTGTGTGTGTGTGTGTGTGTGTGTGTGTGTGTGTGTGTGTGTCGGGTAATGTTTCTGAAGGCCCCCCAACCTGAGATTACAACTTGATGAGCACGGTGCCTCGGGGCAGCTGCCAGACAGTTGTCTGTCTGTTGTGGGTGACACAGTGTTAATCACACTAGCAAGCATTGCCGCGCACTCTTTGAGGCTGATAACAGTTTCAGCTGTTTATTCCGCCACACACACACACACACACACACACACACACACACACACACACACAGGCCATGTACACACAAACAGATATGCAACCTCCAGTTGGCAGGGTTTGTCGTAGCTTGTTTTGCAGTACGAAGACAGAATGCACCTGTCTGGACGGGAGGCAGGAGTCCTGTTGTTGACCTGCCTGCACAGAAAAGAGGTCTCGACCCTACGGCCCTGATGTGAGTTCCCAGCAGTGTATCTCTACAGAGACAATGATTGTCCTGTTTGGCATGCTGTCAGCAATGACACGGGATATATTTTTCAGATTTGTGAAGTGTCAAAGAATAGTTCAACTAGTTTATTAACCATTACAATCAGAGCGAGGGGAAAAGGATTTCTGCAATTATTTACGCCGGCAGTTTCCTTTTACATGGATGTTAGATCGCCTATTTGATAACAACTGCATCTACACAATAGTCCCATTTAAAAGGTGACAAATCTGTGTTCTTTTCAAATGCAACATGGTTTACAGCTGAAGAGTGTGAACGTGTGACCCCAGTGGGAGATGTTTTTTCTCTCTCTTCAGACAGAAAAATATAATGAGAAGCAAATGGCTATAAGACTTCGACAATAACACAATACTGATTCGCTGCCTCACTCAATTTTTTAAAGTCTGTTTTAATTTTTTTAAAGAGTACATTTTTGATTCAAGGAATCTCATTTAGATTTAGAAGGGAGCGTTCATCATGTTAAGGACCCATTCACAAAGTGTGTGTGTGTGTGTGTGTGTGTGTGTGTGTGTGTGTGTGTGTGTGTGTGTGTGTGTGCGAACATTCAGACCTGCACTCTGTTGCCTCAGCTGCGGTGACTGGTACATGCTGGCTCTGCAGTTTCTGAGTCTTTGGTGTTTTCACATGAAACAGCAATTTGTTGCCGAGGGTCAGACAACAGCAAATAGGTTACAAAGAAGGACTTTGTTTTGTTTGTAGGAATTCATATGGTTGCTGAAATTTGAAGCACTCCAATGATGATGGAGTTAGTATGATACACCTGTATGCCAAATTTACTTCAGGGGGTGGACTCAATAGCCCTGCAATAAATTCTTCCTTTGTAAGGCTTATAATGCCGAAGCTTTTATTGAGCCTGTCAGCGGAGTGTTGATGAAGCTAATACACATTTTTTAAGCGATAGTTCACGCTGTTGTGTCATTGTCCGTTGTGGTTTAGTTGGGCAGCTGACAATACAGATTTCTGTCGCCTTCTTTCTGTTTTCTATATTGTTCATTCCCTCTCTGTGGGGACACAGTTAAATATTGCAGCTGACATTGCAGAGATTCATTTCCTGTTGTCTTTCTTCTTTCTCTTTCAGCTGCCCTCAGGGGTTTCACATGTGGAATTTTTACTGTTATGGGAAGCATCCCTCTGTAAACAATGACCACAGGTGGTTGGCAGTTATTTATCCAAACAAAAAAAAGAGCTTTTGATGGACAGTTGTTTGTAAAAACAAAAGCTGTTGTATTAGTTAAAGGGCAATTATAAAATTGTAATCACATTTTTGGGGGTCTTTTTTACAGTTGGTGCAGCTAAAACAGCTTTTTTTCACACACTTTTGTTACCCAGGATTAATCTAGCAGTTTAGTTTCCATTTCTGTATCAGAAAGTTTCATCTTTGTTCAAATGTGATTCATAATTAACCACATGCTGTTCTTTGAGAACACTCAGCAGACGAGCTTTGGCTCGACAATTTTCTCTCATCCTTTGGTTTCTTAAATGTGTGCCAGCCACTTGTCAGTTAGATGACAATTTTTTTTAATAAGGTTGTCTAATTTTTTCTTTTATATGTTTCTAGTCTGAGGTGCAGTCTTTCAACATCAATGTTGGAAAAGCTAAACCGGATGCAGCATCACAGTGAACTCTCTCCCTGGCATAAAGATGGTGGCCAACCATCCCCTCAGACATTAACAAACACTACTCGGTACAGAGTCTACCCTCTGGTCCTCGTGTCAAACTGCCTGTGTTAGCCTGGGTCTTCTCCAAGAACAGCTGGGTGGCAGTATCCTCTCTAGCAATATCTACCGCAGCCATTTTGAGACACGCTCCCTCCTTGTCCTGTGGCTTGTCAGGGAACTTAAAGAAAACTCCCTCACTGTGTTCTTCTGTAGTGGGTGGAAATTTTTACATTTATTTTGGAATACTGCTCTCGTACCAAAAGTGTGCTTCGAGTGAATGTGGAATACATGGTGTAGTCTGTGGATAAGACAGCATGGTAACAACAGCAAAGGAAACATTTAGTCAGTGAAAGGCAGTGTTTGTGTACTTAACAATCTTGATACTAAAGCACGGAAACAAAAAAATAAAATGTAACGGAAAAAAGACAAACTCTTGTTTTCTTAAATTTGGTGTCGCAAAATGAAATGTTGTGAGTGCTAAACCAAGACAGACAGACAGACAGACAGACAGACAGACAGACAGACAGACAAGATGCACACAGTCAACCACAGGATGTCTAGACCACAGATTACACACAGTATGTGACCTGTGCAGGACAGGAAGACAAACTCCACGTTATGCCACACACATTCACACACACGCAGATAGAGAGCGACAGAGACAGTGAGAGAGGCATGCAACCTCAAGATACAGTATTAACATCCTTTGATTACCCATAATAACTAGTGCTCAGACCAGAACCACTGACTCCTTTTATCAAAGGCTCAAGGTTTTCCTTTTGGAAAACACTAAGTACTGAAAAAAACTCTTAGTTGGGTTTGCCTTCAGTTTACGACTTGAGCTTTTAATACTAAGTATTATGTGATAAATAGATCTTTAAATCACCATAAAACACCATTATATCCATAGGTTACCATTCTATAACCCTCTTGTAATTTTAATTAAAAGAAAGCTGGGCTAACAATTGTGAAATGGCTTTTTGCCCCTTGTTTGCTATTTTTGCTTCCAGTCATGTTTGTCTTGATTTCCATGCCCAGACAGTTATGGTAGGACTTAAGATGGTGGAGAGAAAAAAGAATGCACCTGATCTACAAAGGAGCCCATTGAGTGGGTATCAAAGCACTGTGCAGCCAGCAGGCAACGATTAGCAGGGCGTAGCTCGAAACCACATCTTTCACTTGCACACACACACACACACACACTCACACACACACACACACACATACACACATATACACATACAAACACACACAAACCTCAGGTGTATCCATAGTAGACACTCCCTGTCTCTAAAGCAAAATAAGGGCTCTCAGGAAGGCGGTGGACCTGGTCGGCCAACCTCGCTGTTTTCTGTTTGCAGAGACTTTGATAACAAACATTGGGACCTGG
Organism: Taurulus bubalis; assembly: GCF_910589615.1. Lineage (NCBI taxonomy): Eukaryota > Metazoa > Chordata > Actinopteri > Perciformes > Cottidae > Taurulus > Taurulus bubalis. Next base: position 11,998,834 of record NC_136603.1, read on the forward strand.
CTACATTTCACTTTCACGTCACATGACTAAAGGAAAAAGGCTAGCTCATCACATTTCATGCACAAAATCTACCTTTGGTTGCCAAACAATCCTAAAAGGTATCTATGCTGCCTGACCTATTTGTACTGATTTTATATTGGTCTTATGGCACCTTTTGTTTCACATGTTAACAAGAAAACTTTTATAATTACTTGGCATAACATGAATAAAAAACAGAAAATTATTAAGTGTTTCTGACAAAGGACTAAGGGCAACATCAATTCTATCAATTGTTTTCTTGCACAGTCAAAGTCACATGTCAAAAAATGTGGCCTATTAGGTGGCATTAAATTACATAATCAGTTGTTAAAATCAGTCTGAATTGCCATTTAATTTCCATTCAGCCTGACATTGTGTTCATTTTAAGCATTGTTTTTCTTTTCTTCTCTGGTTATATTGTTAATTTGCCATAAGCAATCAGTAGCAAGTGACTTATCTGTCTCGCTAATGGTTGCTGGGAGCAGTTAACGCTTTTCACATTGATTGCAAGCTGATTTTAGGAATTCTGTAGGTCGACCTACAATAACCTTTACAGCTGCTTCAATCTCATCCACGCTTCTGTTTATTTTTCTATCACTAGTTTTCACTAATGAAGGTAGATATGATGTTTTAAATTGGATTCAGATTTGTCCCCAGAGGTAATACTCGTTTTTCTTTCTGGTAATTTGATATGGGAAAGTTTTGCTTGAGAATTCCACTCTACCTAAATCTATTGTTGTGGCTCATTTCAGTGTTAATTAGTCTTATAGGGGTTGTTTTAATTTGAACTGCAATTTGCATCCCAATCTCCTTTTCTTGGGTGATATTCAACAAACAAGACATGCGTACAAGCTAAATGCACTAGCTAATGGTCAAATCTGGCACTGCTCTTCTTGTCCAGTGGCTCCTGATTGGGAGGTATTTGGAGAAATGCTTCCATGGTTCCCAGTGGTCCACTGTCAGCCCGTGACCACCCTCCATTACCCTAATTTGGCTCTCATACACTTCGCATCGATGGTGCCTGTGACCTTGGAAGTGTGTGTGCACAGCAACGAAAAAGAAACAAATACACAAGGACTCGATGGAGGCAGGGGTGATGTAATCTACCACACAGCAACACACCAGTCATGGTCCCCCTCTTATCCCATCACCCACCCATCTGCAAATTGTTTTTGTTGCCACTTCAAAGAAGAGGAAAAACAGTTTATCAGTTAACATGCCAGGGAGTTTTTAGATGGTCTTTGAAAAGGCGATAGTGGCTGCCATGGCAGTTCATTGGCTGGAGAGGTCAGCAGGCCACTGGTTTTTCTAATTACAGCGTGACCTGCCTGGGCAGACACATTCCTCCTGTCTGATTTCCCATTTTGCTTTCATACCTTTAACATAATTTGCCTGTGATCTGAAGGAGCCCTTGAGGTGTCCCTTTTTATGCAGAAGGGTACGCTGTCACCAATAGGATGTATGAAGTATGAGCCGTTCATTGCCTTACTTCTCTGTCGTTGACTTTGATATTTTTCCAAGAATTTTAAGGGTTGTGCTTTTCTCATTTCTGTCTATGCAGACACCAAATCATGCTGTCACACAGTCTGACTTTCATAAAAGTCTGTGTGGGTGTCTAAGGAGACCTCGTGGACTTTGGGGCCCCTTTCTCTCTCCTCTGTCCTACTCTGTGCTACTCTTTTCTGCATTTCTGAACACAGAGACTCTTTTTTTTTGTAATCGTGCCTGCAGATGAATGTCTTGCCATTCTTAGCTCAGGAGCATTTGAGACTGGCTGAACTAATGATCTCTGTTCCTTTATGCCTAGCCTCAAAGGAACAGGAGATAGTGCTTATTGCAAAGAGGGGCCTTTTGCACAGAGTACCCCCTCTTCATATTTATATATCTAATATTTTGAAGGTGACATTTCCAAATCAATATTCCTTTGAACACAATTGGTGAAGCTTACTTATGTCTATCTAAAGCGGTTAGAGCAAGAAGCCTGTTTAGTGTCAGAAGAGGTAATTAACTATTTATTACCTTATTAATCATGCCATTAACAATCATGAGAACATTCAAATCATAATAGTTGGAAAGTAAGTTCCTATAAACCCTCTAAGTGCATGAAATGAGGCAAATGTGATTGATCCTAAACTCACACAGATGCACCATTAACGAAGATTTTCAAAGATGGTACATACCTTGCAAGATTTTCCCTGGTGCTTGTTTGCTTATGGGATTAGGTTCTTTGGAAGGTCTGGCCAGCCTTTGTGCCACATCCTCGTCCATTTGACGTTACTGAACAGGCTGTTGTCCAGGGGTTAGTGGTGTTCTCATGACCTCACCTGGCCCCAGCAGAAGCTCTGCCTAATGATCTGTGCTAATGGCAATCCAAATCTGTTGTTAAACCAGATCTCCAAGGCAACGTCGGACCACACTGCACTTTTGCCTGGAATAAAATTTCTGTCTCAGAGCTGCTTTATCCATATTTTTAAAAGATAGGAGTGGACAATTGGAAGTGGAAAATGGCAAAACTGAGACAAATCTGAAAATGTGGGACAACAACAACAAAAATATTTCATCTGGCTGCATTTGTGACTCTTTGAAGCAAAGTGGCCCCAGTGCTGTGTTCCCGGTGTTAAAATGATTGATCATAGTATGGACAAGTGTGCTCTGTAATCCATCATCCATCTGTCCTTTGCTTAGACTGTACCAGATGCGTGTAGAGGGCATTGATGTAATTAACCCCATGTAAAACCCATGTGAGGCATTTCATGGTTTCACTGTTGAAGCATCAATGCAGATGATGCTCAACAACTATTAAAAGAGTCCATGTAGCAGTGCTTTTTTCCCTCCAATTTGAGACTTTGTCATTGAGTTAATTAATCACCATGATGTGCTTAGCCTGTTGATCAGAGATACAACCAGAACGAAGCATAAAAACAACATTACAAACATGAAAATCTAAAAAAAGAAAAAGATGGATAGTGTGTGTAATGCTGAGCGCCACTGTACTCGCCCTTCTTTACAAGGCCTCAATTGTTGTAGGTATGCACTCAGGTATGTGAAGAATGTACAAACTCATGCCAAGTACTTCAAACTTAGTTGAAAAGTGTTAAAGCACGGACAGCAGCTGACTCCCTTTGACCACTTGAAGGGCTTTGATTAAGATTAGGGGTGTTGGGCAAGAATGGATAGGAGGAGAGACGGTATATTGAACCGTGCGCCCCACTTGCTCAGTGTCTGGTATTCAGGAGGCCTGCAGAGAGACATTCATTTCGGGACCTCACACAAGATTCTGCCTGCATAATATCAACAACTCTCCAGGCAGGAATGTCAACGGTGTCATAATTTATTCCAAATCTCTGATGAAACAAGGTCAAGCCCTTTGCAGTTCAACATTTCATGGATGGTTAAACATTTGCATTTGTGCTATGTGCGCTATTGTCCTTTGTCTACTCTATAATATGCAAACATTAAACCTCGAAAATCTATTTATTAATTTAGTTATTTGTAATTGTACTGTTTATTGTATTGGTTATTCTTGTTTTGTTTTCTCATTATTAGCTTTATGTTAAAAATAAATCTAATCTAATCTAGACACCATTTTTGCACACCTGCTCTTCTCTGCATAGACTTTTCTCAGGTAGGTCAAGCAGTTCATCTGTATTCATAGCAATATCCTCTTACTCAGTGAGAATGGTCTAATTAAAATCTGCTTCACTTGACTTTTGTACTATTCTGTAGCACACTGTATTTCTCTTCTGACAGTCCCTTTATTGGTCTTCCTAGTGCTTTCCTGTCACATATCTGGACATTTCCCCCAGCCACTTAAATTGTCGATTTATGAAAAGGAATGGGAAATGTCATGGTGCTACCCTCCTCCTCCTCCTCTTCCTCCTCCTCCTCCTCCTCCTCCTCCTCCTCCTCCTCCTCCTCCTCCTCCTCCTCCTCCTCCTCCTCCTCCTCTACTTCTTCTCCCCAAGACACACATACCCCTCCCTGTCAGTCTCTCTTCCCCTGGGGCCGGTGGGGAAGGCATTCCAGAGCTCAGGCCACTGCAGAGTGTGCATCAGAACGGAAAAGAGAGACAGGCAGAGTCATAGTGCTTTGGATTCAAATCATTCGGCAGTCTTGCTTTGCCTGCAGCATCTTTGCGTTTGCATAAAGCAGCTAATTTGTTCTCATTATCAAGTGCGTGTGAATATGTGTTGAGGGTTTCGGAGCTGCAGGAACTGTTCCTGTTTCTGACAAGCTAAAACTAAAGACCCTGTCAGAGTTGTTTTCTCTCCTCGGGGGCCACCAGCATAGATGAGTAATCCTCTGAAATCCACAGGAGAGTTGCTCTCGACACTTGAAGAGTTAATGGAATTTGATTGCTGCAGACAAAATTGACATTTCATGGTAGAAAATATGCCCAGAGGAGGCACGTGGAGCCGTCTGTTCATATACTTAATATTCAATAAACAAGAGTGAAAAGAAAAGAAAATCAAATGCTGCAAGGAAGAGATGTCATATTAGTTGCCTTTTATTCCCTAGATGCTTAATTCTGCACCAGCAATGAAGACGGGTGGTCAGCAATGTGCAAGTTATACAAGGGGAAAAAAAGTGTGACAAATGTGTTGTAAGAGACACTTAGTTTACTTTATTATTTATCATTTAAATAAGTCTGTGTTTTATAGCCTTTTGTCTGCCTTATAGAGTATTTTGACTGTTCCTATGGCTACTGCTGACTCAGTGAAGTGGTCTAAAATTAGAATGGCCTCATGGGAAAATAACTGACGTCTATTTCACAGACTGTCTGTATGGCTTTGATTAACAGAAGTTTGTCTTATTTTTTTTAAATGTCTTAAATGATTTACAAAGTTTTGAACCAGACAGATTTGCATCTTATTATCATATTCAATCTAATTTGTCCTTCATCATCATAGTCTACTTGTACCGAATACCTTCCCCCATGCTGTATTCCTCGTTGTCTGGCTCTCGCTCCTCCCTGTGGGTTGCTGTGTGTTAACCATGACAGCTTTTGTGAGACTGTCACCCTGGTCTCGGAAGTACACAGGGAATCCACATTGGCATTCAGTCTAGCGGGAGAATTCCCTCTTTGGTGGATTGTCCTATGGTCATCGTGCTTTGTATGTCGACTGAAAGAATCTGCATTAATTATAGCCTTTTTCCATTTTCTCCGTGGTCCACACAATTAACTAGTGGCAAGCTAATAGAGTATTTGTGTGTGTGTACAATGTATGTTTCTGGAGAGAAATTAGAATAGCATCATGGATCATATTGTTTATATAGACTTTTCAAGTAAAACCAGCTTCTGCAAACATAGTTTAAGTGTAAGTCGTAATCTTTGTGGCAAGCCAAGTGATTTGCATTGAATGCTATAGGCAGTGGTTAAACTAGCAGAAACACTACTGTTCTCGCTCTGCAAATTATTGTCTTTGGCATGTCAGGATTTTTGAGACTTTGCTACATTACATATTCTTGCATTTTAGAATGCAACTTCCCATTCAGAAAGGCGCAGGGATGTGGGTCAAAAGGTCAATTTGCATCATTTAACTCTCCTACCCTCCCCTTCTCTTGGGTTAGACACAGGCCGCCATTTTCCAATTTTTGCAATGCGTTTTCTTTGAAAAATAATGTAATTGTATTCGTGTTTAGATGTCATTAACTGACTCCAGTGAGAGTGTGACTCATTGACTTCATGCTTCTTCAATGAATATTTTGTTTCTATGCCCCCTGTCGTTTCGGAGGATACTGCAAAGCATTAAGCGTGAATGCCTTTGTGCATGCTTATCTGTGGAGGCAGAGTGCAAAAAACCCCACAGGGAATCCGGGGGGTCCCCCATTTTTCTGGAACTACATTTATGAATACATGCATTGCAGTTTAAATAATGAATATTGCTGGACATTGTATGCTTTTAACATGTTCACACTCGACTAGCCGGGACTGGGTCCGCCTCTGTTTTGAATGCGTGGAGTCTTCAGCTTTCAGAATCCGTAAAGTCCAAACTATGTCTCATTATGAAGTATTTTAACAATACAGTCGTACAGATTAACCTTTGTAAATATACAAGCAAGTTGTGTTCAAAAGTTTGGGATAAGTTTCTCGTCAATCTACAATAGCACACGAGAGAGAGAGATAAAGGGGACCCCCCCCCAAAAAAAAACATAATCCTGTTGAGGTTTTCAGGGGGCCTCAAGTGTCAATCAACACTAGAACCCCCCCCCCGAGACCCTCTGTATTTTGTGGAGGCCCATGCCACGGTGTCTCGCGGGAGTAAGCATTAAGTGTTAGTTGCCAATTTGACAGGTTTTACTCAAGGACACCATGAGCACAATACTTTCATTAAAAGAAAACACTGGGGTGGGATTTAAGGCAGAGCTGCTGTTATAACGCGTTTCTGTTATTCTGTACACCGCCTTTAAGTAACTTTTGTAGTCTAGCGTACAGTTTACTATACAGGTCTATTATTTTATTGGACAGTTCAGGCCTCTGTTGGACAATGGAGAGGGTCTGTGTCTTTCATGGGGGATTGCATTCCCTCACAAGGAGTGACGAATCACATGTCATTGCACAGATTTACTTGAGAGGCGAAAGACAGCATCCAGTTTTATACCCTTAAAAGAGTCTGTATCTCAAAGCATTCAACGTGAACAGTGCCTAGCATGCTAGCAGGATGAAAAAGGAGGATGCTTAGGCTATGTATGAAAAAAGAAGTGAGTTTTTAATTCATTGTGACTTTTATTTGATGTGGAGCCTGGACAACTATTCACTACACATTGTAATCAGAATGCAGACACGTGAAGTTCATTATCAAAAAATAAAAAGTGCACTTTCAAACACTGCAAAAACCCTCATCAGCCTTAAGTCTGATAAGAGTATGCATTATTGTATAGTACAGTGTTTCCATCTGGATGACATTACTGCAGATGTAGAAGCCAGTGAAACGGAACATTGGTTGGAATAAGCGTTTACGATTGACTCAAATTGACCTGCTCAAAAAATGGATTTGTACTTTAATGTTTATTTTACTAAATCAATGTCTTGAAATAATATTGAACCATTTTTTATGGGTTGGGCATGTCCTCATGGGCTCTGGCCCTTCACTTTGATGAGGACGAAAGAGCATACAAGGGACTGTAATCATTTTTACATCATCTTGGGCCAGCACTGTATAATTAGAAAGGGTTGATTTCCTTGACCACAGAAGGGCTTGAAATTGCAGGCCTTGTCCCAACCAGGGTTTAGGAAAGTAACTGAAATAGCACTGGCGAGTTTCTGTCCTTGTGTCCCTCTGCGTTGTAGAGCGTCTGTCAGATGGCAGAGCAATCACCGTGACACACTGCAGCCTATTCACCAGCACTTGGATGGCCAGCTTTTATGTGGCGCCTCTTGTTTTCAGAACCAACTACCAAAATTACAACTTTGTCATAATCTCTTTAGCATGCAATATGCCTGAAACCTGTATCAGCCACGGTCTGCTGTGCAGCAAGTGAACACTCCACTGGCAGCTTTTCTTCTAGATTCTGCTGGTTTGGGAAAAACGTTTCTCCTATACAAGTACACAAGGAGAAACGTGTTGCACTGCACCAGTTATCATGCCGAGTACAAATCACAAATAATACTAATTCCATCATGATATCTTAAATGTTTTCTTTATTTGTCAGGTTGCACACAAAAGGAAACGAATGATGCCGTCACAGAAATTGGTCTTTAGACTAGTTTGACAAGGAGGAAGGGTTGCATCTCAGGAAGATGTTCTCCTATTATACTATCTGCCCTCACACAAGGGACAAATAATCCAATTTCAAATCTATAGACTAAAAAAACACCAGATATTCAAAGATGAAAATATTTAAATATTTGATTGTGAAAAAAACAAAAAGCTGCCTAACACGCTTAATGCACCACATGACGTGAGTCACCAGATCAATTTGGACACGGTGTCATGGACATAATGCGCAATTAGTTTGAGCCTATTTTTTGTGTACAAGTATTTAAACTAAAAAGTGGCCATTGACAGCCCTGAGACACTTCCCTAAGGACCCTTCAAAGTGTCAGTTTCAATATGGATGCAGGTCCCCCTCAGGTCAGGATAACGACATGTCCTGGCCTTGACTAAGTGACCTTTGGGCCATTCACAGGTTTTTCCATGTCTGGAGGCATGCAGAGGTGTCATTGCAACCTTTCCGCTTCCTGTCTCTGGCATTCTTCTTTGTTTAGGAGGCTTTTAAAACACAGAACAGCTTTGTGTCCCCTGTGGCGAGGCAGAGGCGTGGAGAAAATAGGTCTCTGTTTCTGATTAGGCCAGCAGCCCAACAACACTCAGTCCCCGAGGAGAGAAGCAGGATGCTAATGGTAGCTTGCCTCTTGTCGTTGAGTCTTCGGTGATTTCTCCAAACCTCTGGCTGCAGACAGGCGTCAGACCTAATCTGCTGCAGTCTTCCCAAGCAGCACAGAAAACAGAACCAAAGCTAATTGTCATTACAGTGGTTCACCACATCTGCAGTTCTGTTTTAGCTGGCTCTGCTGACATATGGTCTGTATTATTAGTTAGGTATTACATGTTATCTTGAGGTTGATTATTCATACATTTTAATTTGTGGCCATGATGAGTGGGCAACTTTGATGCCGCAGAATAGATGAATTTGCAGTTTTCTGGCTCCAGTGCTAAAATGGACTTTCCATTCAGGTTTGGTTCTCAGTAATGCCAAACCTGTTTTTTCCATCTCGGGCTTGGACTCCTCCGAGCAAACTAGTAGCCAGGTTAAGTGATTTGCAAGCCTTGAGTTAAGTCATATGCAGAGACTGGGGAGCCATTTCTGTGAGGAGAAAAGTACCTCAATAGGTGAGACAAAATATGAGGGGAGGGAAGGAAATATCTAGTGCTGGATTTAAGTTTGACAGCAGAGAAGGTGAACTATAGCTGGCCTGGAAGCCCACATTATTTAGTGTAGGGCACAGTGAAGCCATAGGAGAAATCTTCTAGCTTACATTGCAAACTAGCAGATTTCTGAACAAATAGATTGTATTGCACACCGCCGAGACTAGTTTAACAGGTTTAGTTTTTTTCTGTTTTGAATTCTTTGAGATTATAATCACACTGGTGTTTTTCATGGGAAACACAACAAAGTACACTTTCATACAGATTAGAGCCAGCATGAAATGTGGATTTCTTGTTGAGTCCTAAACGTATCATTATTGTGTTTGAGAGGTTAGTTGACAAGGGGCACAACTATTGTTAAGATCAATGTTGATTTGTTAGGCAAATGTGCAGCAAATGTACTGCAGGAGAAGTATAACCTGTTTTTTCCCCCACAGGTAAGGTTTTCTCCTTCAAGCCATAGCCCTGCAATCTGAGGTTGATACAGCTACTAAAAACTGTAATGAAATGCAATGTGGGCTCTTCAAGCTGCTCAGAGTTGATTCAAATATGTTGGACTTTGAGTTCACATGTGTTGGAACACTTTTAAGTATTGCATTCAAAATACCGGGCTATGCTTTCTGTTTTTGTTTTCATACATCTGCTCACTATTCACTCAAATATTGTCCTATTCTTCAGCTTTGATGTTCCTTTTTTTGCTCACTGTAATGGCAACTAACTGACAATTTACCCAGTAATCTTCAAAATTAGCGTTATGTTGAACATGTACAAGCCCTGTTGATGGGGAGTGCTTGTTTCCCAAGCTGGGATTGATCAACATTCTGCTGTTTTCCTGCAGAGAGAGAAATACAATGTGGATAGAGGCGAGATGAAGATGAATGACACCTGCCTTTTGAATAAGTGAATTAATTAAATGAGTTTGATGACACATTTTGGTCTTTAATAACTTCAAATACTTAGACAGGAACAACCAGCCAGTGTGCTTAGTGAATCACATGTTATCTTAACTCAGTGGTCAATGACACAGCCTTATTTACTCCACTAACTGGATGTCCTTCTCATGTGCCCCGATGGCATGAGAAAGGCTCACTGGCCCGTGACCCTCGGTTTAAAACAATTGTGGCCCTGTGTTTTCAAGGATCCAGGTCCCTTCTGTTTTTTCCCACCTCTACCAGTCGTACTTGTTGTGGCCCCAGGGAGCTCCATGTGAGCAGTGGCAGATGTAGCAGTGTTTGCAAACAAGACAGCGACAGCAAGGGGCCAGTGCATCGACAGCTTAACTAGAAAGAAACTAGATGCATGGGGAATATTTTGTTCAAATCATTACATGGACTTTCTGTATTCGACTGTATGCTGAAATCAACCATTAATCGCTGCCGTGTAAGCTGATTTCTCTACAAGCCCATGGCACCTGGCTTTATAACATAGTTGCATAACAAGCAGCTGAGTACCGTACAACGTAATGCATATAGAAAGTTCTGTGTGGTTCTGTGTTAATCTGTGAAAAAAACATTTGATTCATTGAAAGTGTCCTTAAAAGCTTAAGTTTAAATATTTGCCCCTGCTAGCTATGATGTGTCGGTATTTTATGAATACTCAAAAATGGCATCCTGTCAGAACCTAGCAACAAAAATGGTTGCCACGCTTTCCTCTGAGATTTTACATTCCTGGTGTTCAGCCGCAGGATGGTCGTAAAAGTAAATGATTTGGGACATTGTTTCACTTGGGTCAGCTTCAAGGTCAGTTTGGTCATCCTTAGTTATCAAAACAAAAAGCTTCTGGTCTCTGTGTAAAACAAGTTTAATTGTTTTGCTATAATCGTCCTTTGGTAATTATATGTAAATCATCTCTTCAGATCAAAATACTAGAATTCCACAGTTCTCATTGAGTTTCTAGGTGACTCTGTTCTTTATAACATTGTGAAATTTTTATATTACATAGTTGGAGGATTCAATTATGCAGAGTGGGCTCTCTGCCTCTTCCTGTACTGTGATATTATTTATTATTATATTAACTATTGGCTGCAAATGTTTCCTCAGGCACATTCTTACTGTGTTGTTTTCTAGTATTTGTCTTATTGTTGAGCTCTTAAAACAGTGCAAAGCCCTAGAAGTCCTGCATAATCAACATTGTGAACACATACACAGTACTGATTAGTGTGCATTACAGCCATATAACACACATTAGAACATTGATCAATATTTCTTAACAACATTGTACCACAATAGCACTTTGGTGGAAACAGATTTAAAATTCCACTGAGCTCCATTTCCAAACTCTGCTCTCCACAAACTAGCACAGTAAGAGAAAAACATAAGCCGATGATGAGTGCGTTTTTTGTACTGCTTAAGCTCAATGCATACCTAATGTAAGGACTTTCATCATTGCATGAGGTAATATGAAAGCTATTTGTAAAATCAACCTTGTGTTTCTCCTCAACAGGGGATGTCCACAGCCACAGTGCCCAAAGAAGATTCCCACCCGAGGGAAGCCCTCAACTCCATGGGCCGGGCAGCGGGCACCCTAATATACCGGATGATGTCTTCAGATTAAGCCTTGCCAAGGGAGTGTCCATGTCTCTTCCGTCCTCACCTCTCCTGCCACGACAGTCCTACATGATGCCCTTACGCCCGAGCAAGAGGTCCCCAGGTACTGGTTGTAAATATATTTGAACGTTTCTATGGTTCCTGATGTTGTAGCTGTATTTCCAATTATTAAAAAACTCTCGGAAAAAAATGCTTCTGTTGTGGACCACACACTGCCATCAGTATTAACATAGACAAGATATATGTGCTGTAAGAATTTGAGTAAATCCAATTAATTGCACTCTATTTCAGTCTCAAATTCTATTCCTGTGCGTCAGGTGTTTTTGTACAGTAGTTGAACATCTGAAGCTTTGGTGCTCCAGGAATGCCGATCCCTCAGCCTTCAAACATTGCTGCTGCAGCTTTTAACGTAAACCTCCTTGAAACATGTTCAACATTTCTGAGTCATTGTTGCTCTTAAAAATGAAAGTTATACAGGAGGCAAGGTGATAAAGTAAAGCTATAGCTCGGTCGTTCTGGATCCCAGCACTTTGGCAGACGGGTTGCAGAGTTGCTCTTGTCCCTTCATTCTTGTATTTGATCACCTTGTGTCGATGTGGAGGTTTCTACAACCGCATGTGTACACTATACTGGCTGGTAATGGGCGTGTGTTTACACTGGATCTCATTGTCAGTCCTCCCGAGCTCCTTCTACCCACCATGTTGAGGACATGCTTGTCAGCAGCTGTGGGGTGCTTCAAAGCAGGGGATACCTTTGTAGCTGAACTTGTCTCAACCTGAGTCTTTGTATTCTGGAGATTTGGCAAAGAGGAGAGAACTTGTTTTAAGTGGTCAATGTGGCCCCACTCACATGTGGCACTCATCTGTGGGCTATCTAGCCTTTGTTTAAAGTGGTTACAGCTTTGCTCTGTTTCGTGTAAAGATGAGTCGATAGGAAGGGGGTATTATGGTTTCATCCGTATGCAAACTTGTGTTGTTCAAGTTCACATCCCGGATTATATTTTTTTTATCGTTGCTCAACTCAGGTTGATTCATTTTGATTTATTTTGAAATGCAATCACGCAATTTTCATCACATATTTGAAAAGCTAATATTGGACCGGCAGGCCTGAAATTGTGATGTAGTACATTGTGCCAATGTTCAGAGGAAAAGCAGATATATAATTGCTTAGGTATGCTTAAGCCCAGGTTTATAAAAAAGAGATTAAACAAAGACAAATACAGTTTGTAATAGCCAAGTAGAGTTGTATTTGCTCAACCAGCCCCCACACAAGGTGAAAAAGATCTATCCAACTACCTTAGGTGATACAGGATTTGTAATGACCATTTTAAAGCCAAAGAGAGTGTCGATGAAATGTACCTATACAGTAATGACAGGAAAGACAAGAGGTAGTGAGAGATGAAGAGAGAGAATAGACTGGGTTTTGAAGGTGAAAAGGACTCTGGGGGCGGGGGAAGGGTGACACTCATTAACAGCATAGTCCCACTGGGGGTGCTCTGAGGTATGGAAAAAGAGAAAAAAATGGACTGACAAGATAGGATGTTATGGAGGACAAGCGCGCAGAGAGGGTTGGGGGATGTTTTGTAGGCTCTCTCCACTGTCCTCACAGGTAACTGTGAAAACCGGTAGGGGGAGAGTTCACACCTCAAGTTAATAAACACATACTGCAGGAAATGTCTCAGCTCTGCGACGAAAACAACATGGGTCATAATGCTTCTCGCTGAGCCCCAGTACACTCAATTGTTGAAATGAGTGTGAGACAATTCATCGTCGTTATACAGATGTTCTGCTAAATCGTTGTTTTCGATTCACCCTGGATATCTAGCAAGAAAGCTGGAATGGTTTAAACCATTTCATCAGCATCATGCATACATTTATACTGATATTTGCAAAAATCTCATCAGGCAAAAGACAAAGTTTAAAAATATTGGTTATATGATATCACACATCTATTTGTTCTCCTTCCCATCAGTGATGCACAATGGAAGTGGTTTCACTGATTCAGAGAGCATTTTGTGGCCTGGCTTCATTTCCTGATACATTGGATAATATATTACAGTTTGGAAGACTCAAACTTAGTGGTTGTTTTTTTTCCATGAAAACATCACAGGGAACAACAGAGAAACATTGAGTTAATTAGGAGTGTGACGGATGCCGGAGCCACACAATCCTGGTGGCGTTGAGTGCCACAGCTTTGATCAGCTAAGCCCAGAGCTTAACCATGAAACACTGCACCCTGACATGTGTTGAGCAGCACCTAGGCTTTATAGTCTTAATAGTTTACAGGCACCATGAAGGCCCAGGGAGGAACATTTACTGCAAGAATGTAGCCTGAAAGGACCCATCTTGCTGTCCAACCCAGTGCAGGTCAAAGATCAGGCATTAAAAAACCTGAACCTCGATCTTAAGTGGGTAGAAAATAGTCGATGACAGGTTTTCAAAGGTTTGAAACTCCCAGCACTGTCTCCTGGGTATCTACACAGTGACCTCCTCTGGTTGTTATATGCTACTGGGCCATTGAGGGTTTGAAAGCATCTGTTGTCTTCAAGGTTGCACTGCTTGTAAAGATGACGCTTTTGCAGCTGTTGGAATGAGCACTTCAGAAATGCTCACCTCTCCATTCATATACATCCAAAAAATCTATAGAGCCAGACGGCATCCCTGAAATATGAGTTGGTGTACATAGAGGTGATTCTGGTGCTGCCACTGTATGTACATTATGTGTGACCTTTCTTTAGCCCCATGCTTTGCCTCCCTGCCAGCCTGTATTGGATCATAAAATAGCAATTCATATTAATTTATGGCTGTTATGGGCAGTGTATCATTTTAATTAGTATATCTGGAATGAGGCCACAGGGGAAATTGTCTCTGGTAGGCTGTTGTTGTGTATATGGAAATAGTTGAGTGTATTTTTCTTTGATAGGAGATTTGGTTTCGGAAGTTTAGAGGCTGATTCCTTTATCGATCAGCCAAGCAGGTCTGAAAATAACCACTATCGAGATTCCCGTTCACTATTCTGACATTATCTCCTTGTTATTTAGTCGGGTACATTTCTGTCACACGTAGAGCCAATGGGCCAGAATTACAAAAGTTATCTGCAGCTTGTAACAACCCCACAGCTTTTGTCTAGTGTTCTTGTTTTGTTTATTAACTAAGTACCATAACCATTCTGTAAAATGTGTTTTCTTTGAAATCTAAGGTATTAACACAGCAGACCACATAAAACAACACAAAAGGTAATTTGGTGGAATTTGTCCATAGTGTGTTTTCACTAAGCTTCAGAGCAATTATTAAAACCAATTCATAAATTCATGTCTAGTTAAACTGACATTGTCGAACAGAGACTTGTGTATAGGATTCAAAGTGATTTAATCCCTTATAACTGTCATCAATTTCTCCATAGCAATATATTATCTTTAAAAGTTTCTCAACACATCATTGTTCATATTTTCATCAACCTGTATGAGTACAATGCTCATCCATTATCATTCTTCATCTTCCTCTTCATTGCCAGATGAGTTAAATGTATTTTGCCACACCGTCATGAGGGTAGGAACTGTCTTCAAAGCCCCTTGTAGCCCCTTTGAGGTGAGCTCTCCTGAAGTCAACTCTGGGATATTGACAGTAAGCAGACAGCCCAGAGGGAATATTGATGCCTTTCTGAGAGCTGTAAAATACCTTGTGATGCTGCAAGAACCCTTTGAAAGGTTCCTCTGATGAGCACCCAGTGAAAAGTTATATCCAGTTCTTCACTTCACCGCACTTTGCTACACTCCAGCTTTGGCTGCTTATCACATGCAATCCCCCTTTTCATCTGCAGTGGAATCCAAAGTCACCTCCTGCCTAAGAGACCAACATGCATGGCTTCTTCCGTCAGTCCGTAGAATAAGGATGCTCATATGATGTGGTGGTGTCTGATAACTGGATTGTAAATTGTAAATGGTAATTGTTGTTATCTTTTGAAAATCTATGACCAATGTGCAAAGTGGAGATTTAATACATAATTCATACCAGCGTGTGAAACAGCATGTGTGAGATTAGTCATGACTATGTAGTGTTTGAAAAAGATTACTAGTTTCTCTTTGTTGTACAGCGCATACATTGCAATAACGCAGAGAGTATAAAGGCATTATGTCTTGCTGGGAATAGGGAATTAATCAAAAATGTGCACTTGCATTAAAGTCAACAAAACATAATTTCTTTTACAGTCTATTAGCTGTTTTGCAACCACAATGTTGAAAAGATGAAAAGCTTGGTCCAGCTTTTAACTAGTATTAACAAGTATATTTCATGCTCTCGATGAATAAGATTGCAACGAAGTTTGACATGCAGCACTTAATATGCCAGTCTCATCTAATATATTATTTTTCACTTTTGAGTTGAAGAATGACATTTTGGAACATAAAGAGGCCGTTTGTGAGACCGCTGCCATTCCCTCTGCTGCACAAAGAGTGCACACTCTTATTGAAAAGTTGAAATGTGAAGAAGTCAGAGTCCATCGTGAAGAATGCTGGGAAATCTCCTTGATCACTTCCTATAACCATGAACAATCCTCTCTTTCATTGGCATTGACTGGACATTGTAAGTTGTTGGTCGTAGGTATTCCACTGTTTGGTATGTGCGTCCATGTGCCGGCTGAGTGATAGCTGGCTGGTCGTGGATTCCTGAATCTCACAGTGAATACTGGTGAGTAACGAGTCCTCTGCAGTCACTGCTTGTCTGGCTGCTTTACCCGAGGGACACTATCTTCTCTTTGTTTTTCTTCCTGTAGCCCGTCTACTCGCATTCCTTTTGTTTGCTTGCTTTTCTTCATGTGTATCTAACATGCGTATATTTACAAAGACACACATTTACTGTACTTTTTATTGCTTAATTATCCCTCATGGAAACATTTCTGCAAGCTGAAAACATACTTTTGATAGACTGATTATGTGAACCTCATATGCCGTCTTTTTGAGGTTATCACATACAGTACACATTGAGTCAGCATATTTTACAACAGAATAGCAAACATCATCATAACTATCAATAAAAACACAACTGCAGAAAAATAAATGTAACGTTTGTTCAGAAAATAAGTACTGTGTACTTAAAAATAATAACAGCTTGCTCTAATAGGAACCATCTTGGTTTCTATGCTGTGATTTTTTTTATTTTTGGTGTTCAACCCCTAATCTACTCTTAACCATCCCAGTCTCTTTCTTTGTCTCAACATACCTTTTAATCAGTCGTGTTGCTTCCCATAGTTAATGTGAATGTGAATACATTAGCATTATGAATTTTGCTTCTAAACTCTGGTGATAAGTAAGAACACGTCTCATTTCGCCTCTCTCAGTGTCCTTCAAGGGTCATACATCTGACACTTTCATCTCCTCGACCTTTTCATGCCTGTTATAAACTGCAATTGCTTATTCGTCAGTGCTTCCGTCTAGAAGGGCAGAGCGGTTATGGCCCCGTGTTAAATCTTGAGATTAGCTTTTGAATGGAAAAACAAAACCTGCATGCTTTGTCTTTCATGAGCTCAGACATCAAAATCTTGCTTCCCTGTATTATCATCCCTCAGATGTGGCCTAAAATTACCCTTGATAGCCAGCAACATGTTTGTTGTATCATGTGTGGATCCTGTGTTCCTCTTGGCACTTTGTGCAAACCAAAACTGAATTTAAGCATATGGTTTCAATTACTCAAACTATGCCCCCTGTTTTTAGATGAAATGCACTCAACAGAATATATTTGGCAGTGTGCTTTTGGTCCACGATATTTACCTGAAGAAAGTGTGTGTCTCACACACAGCCCTCTGTAGACCACTCTAATTGGAGCCGTGTGACTTCTGGGTAATAGGTTGTGCCTGACCATCCACACATGAATGGAGAGTTTCATGACTGACTCTTTGGCTTTGTCTGCTGACTAACAGGCTGCACTTGGATTGCTTTTGTAGATATTGGATATAGTATGTACTAGGGCTAGGCGGTATGGAGAAAACCGAATATCAAAATATCGATATTGCATGGTTGCCACGGGTGCTTTTACAAAATATTTAAACAATGCGATGTTTGATAATCATTGATAATGTGAATATAATGACTAATTATAAAAGGCATTGTAAGAGAACAGCTATTTATTCATTTACATATTGCCCAGCCCCACTATGTACACAAACCTCACGTGTTGGAAACTTAATCTTAAGATTATAGTGTCTTTAAACGACACCAATTATCACCTTTTTAAAACTATTTTTCACCACGTAGTACGACCACTGCTCTCTGCTGCAGCATTTTACTTTGAGCTTTTACTTTAAGTTCTTTTACTGGCTTTATATTGTGACTTCTGCTAACAAGCAAGAAGAGAGAGGCCATGAAAAGATCCATTCCCCACTATGCATTTCAAGTTGCAAATCCATAGATGGCACTGTGCTTCAAGATTACTTTGACTCTCATGTTCGGTTTGTTGCAATGACACTTCCAGATAATTTCCCCTAACGGGGCTGCTGCCATTACTCCCCTCTCCACCCCTCACCTCCACTTTTAGTATCTGTGGCCAAGAGCGAAGCTGCAGTTTAAGAAATTGTTCCATCTGACTCAGATGATTTTATTTCTGGTGGAGGGAGCGACTGGTTATCAAATGTGGTAATAGGAAATGGTTATCGCTGCTCTTCCATGTAATCTTTATGTTATGACTGAGGTTATGCATGCAGTCATCTGGAAGACGAGGAGGTTTGAATCGGGTTACAGTAGGTCAAGGTTGGAGTAGAATGGAGGAGTGGCTCAAGGGGAGGCGTGCTGTTGCTATTCTCCATTAATTTATGGATCTATATTGTGTTACCTCATGCTGTTAGATTGTTTCCTGCAGTCAAATCTTTGATTTAAGTCTGAACTCTGGAATTAATTATTTTTTTCCACCATACATTGTGAGATAGAAGTAGAGGCCTTGAAATGCCCAGAGCTAGTTGCTTGGGAGATGTCGTTTCAGGTCTAGTGTCTTTGCTGAATCTCCTGCATGTACAAATAATTATAACGCCACTCTTGAGAAAGATTAGTCGATCTTTACTACCAATCATAAACATAACCTCATCTTTTGTCTATTTAGGGCAAATTCAAAGCAGTTTTTACAGAATATGCATTAGACAACACAGCACAGAGATGGAAATGTTGCAAAAGGAGCGGTGTCTCTAGTGGGGTGCGTATGTCAGTGGTTTGGATTAAAGTTCGGTACAGTGAGCAAGCATTCTGTGTGGAGCTGTGGGATTTTCTGATTCTGCCCTGGTGAGAGCAAAGAACCGAGCAGCCAGCTAACCTCGACTTTTCACCAAAGACAAAGACAGTCCTAAGAGGACTGTACCCCTGTCCCTGAGGCATCATCTGACGTACAGCGGGACACACAGACCTGAATCCATCCTTAAGTGTCTTTGCAGCAATAACAGGGTATACTTTCAAGGGAATGCTCACAGATCAGAAAGCAGAAAAAACTCTTTGTCTGTTTTGCCGATCCCCAACAGTGCATGTGTGTTTAAATACTCATCTTTAAAGTTCACTAAGAGGCTAATTGTTGTGGTTTCCTGCTGTTTTTTTACATTCCCAGAGCCGGCTAGCTGTGTTTTACTGCGATACTCCAGCCATGCAGACAATATTCTGGGTTGTTCCAGACTAGAGCTGCTATCAGCGCAGGGAGCTGTCTGAGAGTGTGTGTGTTAGTGTGTGGGTGTGTATGTGAATAGTGTATGTGAGCTACGGAGTGCAGCCAAGCCTGCCCAACTAAGACACCACCACCTCTCATCTCTAGTCTTTTCTGGAACACGTTAATACAGCGAGAACTCTCTCTCTTCCTCTTTTTCTTTCACTCTCTCTCTCTCTCTCACTCTCTCTCACACACTCTCTCTCTCTCTCTCTCTCTCTCTCTCTCTCTCTCTCTCTCCCCCCCCCCCCCACCCCCTCTCTCTCTCTGTATCTTCGGTCTGTGCTAGCAGGTCCAATGAGAAAGCCCAAATATGTGGAGAGTCCTCGTGTTCCCTCTGATGCCATCGTTTCAGCACTGAAGAACGTGGCCGATAACAAGGAGTCCTCACATAATGGTGAGTTCACATCATGGCTTTTTGTTCATTTGTGTGTGTATATGTCTGTTTGTGTTTTTGGAGGCATTGGAAACTTGATCTGGCTTAAGAATGAGAAATGTGCATGTTGTCGGCAGGAATTCACAACTTTGCCCTCAATTTGTGATCTTCATAGCTGTGTGTTTTTATATTATATTGAATGTCCTTGTTGTGTTCATGGGGTCAGGGACAGGTCTCTGTAATTTAAGGGTAGAATCAGTTCCTGCACGAGTGTTCCATGTAAGTACCACTGCGTTTGAGCAGTGTTCCTTCATGTAGCCTCTTATACAAACACACAATAGTGCCGTGTTTATTTTAAAGTGTGTGTTTAGATTACAGAGGAGTCAGTTTTCTTCTGTGTGGGGACACATTGTCTGACCGGAGCACTGCATTTTTTAAAACATTTTTTTACATGCAATGAGCACATTTCTCAGTAACTGCACGTACTGTATATATATGTGTGTTTTTGTGTTTCTGCGAGGGGGGCCTGTTATTCTGTCCTTTATTGGCCGTTGTGTTTGAGTGTTTAGGGCTAATGTCCCCCGAAGTGCTCTCTTTTGGTTTCCAGCAGAGCAGGCTCAAATTCCTCTCATTGGCTTAAGCAGAGTGATGGGATTGCGTTATCTTTAGCAGAGGGCAACAAAGAAAGTTGTGCCCTCTCTTATTGTACATGGCTCACATACGCAGACAGTAGTAACCCAGTCACTGTTGACTGTCACATACCAAGGCACGAGGGTGTGTCTGACATTCAGCTGGCACAGAGCAGTGTTTCGGCTCAGAGCGGGCGACCGGCAGATAGCAGACGCCAGATAAATGTTATCTCATGACAGCTGGTGCTCTGGCACTGGTAGTCAGCTAATGTTTGGAGAAGTTTTGAAAGATCTGGTTTGGAATTTCCTATAGAGATTCATGGGGAGAAGCTATGTAGTTGAGTTTGTCATGTTACAATGTTTTTGAGTTTACCTACTGCAGGTTAACAAGCAACACTCCTCTCCCCCATCTCACCTCTGCAAACCTGAGCCCCCCCTTGAAGAACATGTATATAAAATACACATTCACATGCCAGTGCTAGACACAGTCTTTCTTAAGCTTTCCCTCCTCCCTCTTGCTTCCCAACAACACAGAGAAAATAAAAATAATGCTCAAGGTGTGTGTACTTTATGCTAAAATTACTCTTCAAGCGATATAACAGGCCGTAATATTTTACACGTATGTAACAGACTTACTGACTAAGCCCTCTTTAGAATATTTTTGCAAGCAGAAAATGACGCTGAACCATCAAACTGCTTCAGTCTCAAACACAGAGAGTGCACAAAATATTAGCTGAGATTCTGAAATTTAATTTTGCATTTCTGGCCTACTCATGATGATAGATAGCCGTTACAGATCTGGAGAATTTACGGCCAATAATAAATGATATGGCAGTCTATAAGATGGTTGTACCCAACACATTTATATTGCTCATTGCGCTGTTGGAACAACAACAAAAGTCAGTCTCTTCTTGTGCAGCTCCAGGCATTAACGACATTTTTGTTTATTTTATAGCTTTGGTAGTGACCCTCATATGCTCTCTAATATTGACTCAGCTCTCACAGAATTAAAGAAATAACCAACCTCTTTTTAAGGTAATACAGCTACTTGTTATCGCTGCCATGTACAGTCATTTATTCAATGAATGTAAGTAGCAAAGCCAGGAGAACTACCTTCTTCTTCCAAAAGCCATTGTTATCAGGTAAAAGAAGGAACAGGAATGAGCCAACTTACTCAACTATTATGTACAATTATGTGCTGTGTAAATTCTTGACTAATGACGGCTAATTGTGGCAGCCCAGCTGTTGTAGGATGAGGCCCCATGAACCGCTGAAAGGCTTCTCAACACAGCTACACATGCTATTCCTCTCAAGTGGGTACAATCATAAATCTAGGAATTGCATTTTATATGAAGTTACACCTTGTAGTGTGATCTAGTGTCTGAGTTTGGCATTGGCCTGGTACTGTGCATCACTTGCATGTGTCAAGAGCTTTTCCAGTGTTCTTTCGTCAATAAACAGAGCATCTTTCAGCCTGTGTAGTCTACCACTACAGAGATGGTAAACAATGCTGTCTTTTTTTGATAACCGCTGAGACCGGATAAGATGGTTGTTTGACATTGGAGCTTTTACAACAAGGTCAGCGTCAACATGTTGATACAGTGCTGGAAGAATCTGATCTGGGGAGTCAGTTGGACGTTTTGCACCACGAGCACAGTGTGACGTTCAGGTCCCAAATAAAGTGAGTTCTTAGGAGTTATAAAGGAGCTTTTTGTTTGGTCTTGTGCTGAAGGATGCAACTCTTGGATGCATAAAAACGGTCTCACACCAATAGTCACATGCAACTGAGGCTTCTTGTGGTATTGTAGGCAGTCAGGCCATGCCCTTATTTGTCTAAAATGGTAATTTTATAGCTTTTTTTTAATCCAGTATCATGTGTGTGTGAGTGTGTGTTTCATTTTGGCCAACCTCAGATATGATTAATGCTTGCATGTGGAATTCATTTGTTCTTTTAGGTTGGGCTGTCAACTTTCCACATTTCTCTGTTGTAAACAAGCGGGATGGGAAGTAGGCTAAGATAGGAAATATCACATAGCTCTTTGAGGAAGGATAGAGTTTCCTGTCCATGTGTGCATGCAATGTGTGTTTCCGTTGCATGTCCGCAAGTAAATTTATGTTTGTTTATGTATGAGTGTGTGACTGCATTTGCAACAGGCGGTCAACAGTCACCTGTCAATTGTTTCAGCTGTGGTCACAGAGCTCTGTCCCTGTCAATCAAGCCTGAATTTCAGGTCCCGTCCTCTCCCACAGCTAGGTCTCTCTCTTAGCACCTTTAACAGATTTAACAGATAAGTCTATATGGCTTTGTGTGTATTGGGTAAATAGGGTTTGATCTTTTTTTTCTGATATGTAAAACATCTCATCAAAGAGAAGTCATCTGATGCAAGGTCTCACAGCTGATGTCCTGGTCTGCATTCATAAGACGATGCAGATAGTGTGAGATCGTTGTTGTTGTCTTGGTATGATACTGAATTTGAAAGAGGAGACGTGAGGAAGATGTTCTTATAGAATAAGAATGAATGCGGTGCACCAGTTAAGCATAGAACATTTTTACAAACTGGCTTTATTTTGTACCATTTATAAAGATTCAAGCCCAATTGTATAATCAAGACCCATTGTTACCAGTTTTTAGAAATTATGATAATATTTCAGCAAGCAGTGACGAGGTGGCAGCAGAGCTGAATGGACTGTGATTTCTTTTTGGCTGTAACAGTGAGTCATATCGTTTCCATGGCATATCAGGTTCCTTGCTGCTTTCCTTTTCTAATCCGCTGCTAGAGGCTGACTTTGTATGTTGTTTGTCGTTTTCTTTATTTAATGATGAAGCTTCATTAATCTGTATTTCTCATCTCTTGAGGATTCTTGCGCCACTGCCGCTTCAGGGGTGAATCGCTTAATGAAGAAGCTTTAGCTCTGCTGGTCAAATGGTTAATGAAATGCCATCTGTATACACCGTTAGAGCCACAATAATAACATCTTAGCATCAAGCTGAGATGTCAGTCACAATTACGATTACTACCCCCTTGCCACCTCCTCCCGCCAAACCTTATTTTACAAGGAGATACTTTATTATTAACAGTCTAACTTCAGTTTGCTGTGAGGTCTCATTGGACACTTCATCTGTGCTTGCAGCAAAGAACATTTATGGTTCTAAGAGTGGAAATCACAATAAGCGTGCTTCAGGGGGGCACGTCACCTCGTACCTCTGAGCTTAAATGGGGAAGCAGGATATATGTTCTCATTGAGGGTTCATTAAACAGGCTCCACAGTCGGGGTAATGAAACTCCAGCTGCTAATGAGCACCGGCTGGATTGTATTCTCGGCAGGGAGCGAGCCAAAACAGGTCTGTGGAGCCAGTTCATTCACGGTGTTCCCCCGTTGCTCCATCCTTCTTCTGCTCCTCCTCCTTCCATCCTCATTCTTCTTCCCCTGTACGGCGCGGCTGCTATTTCACACCTGCTCATAAACTTCCTCAGGCAGCAGATAATGATGTTGTTTTCTTTTGCCTCAATTTGCTGTACAGTTACTGGAATAACAAAAAGTGGTTCCAGCTACATCCTTGTTTTTTTTCCATATCTCCTGCGTAGTCCTCTGAGGCATAGAGGACTAATCAGATACTAGCTCATTTTCATTGGGTAGTCATTTCACTTTATAAGTGCTTTCCGGCCACATCAAGGCATTTCACCTTATGTTTAGCGATAAAGTTGCTGTTGCCCACCTGCCTTTGTTTTATCATATCCACCACAGAATCATCAATTTACATCATGAAGTCTTAAATTGATTCCTAGATTTGTGCTAAGGGACTTACAAGTTTTGATTGAGTCATTAAGTAATGTGAAGTCCTTTGGAATGGGACCAATTATAAACTGGGTTGATGAAGGTAAGAGTAGTTAATGAGAAACATTAGAACAATGCTGCTGATCCATTACACATTGTCTCTGGATGGTATATCCACGACAAAATTATAGGTACTATTTTCCTTCGCAGTCTACAGCCGTGGTAGAAAGCATACCGATAGCTCCGCTGTCTGTTTACTGAGCCTTCATGGTTTGACTCTCCAAACAGCTTTTTAGTTTTTTCTTCGTACACACAGGCTTCTAATTAGGACTGTACTGTATTTGTATGAATTAGTTGTTATCCATCAGGTTAGAAAAAGATGTTTCAGTTCTGCCTTTACAACACACAGAACTTCTGCAGATTTTATGAAGTAATAAACAGAAATGGGGAGGTTACAATTATCACAAACTACATTTCCTTGTGCATGAGAAATGATAATTGAACATGAATTTCTATATATACGTGCTTGTGTGACTGTGGGATTGACTGCAAAGTATGTGTTGTAATCCAGTGACCCTGAACAGAATTTATTTGATGTCTTTGATGTTGATAACTAATCTGTCATCAAGCCTCCATAGCATACTATATTAATAGGGATCTACTGTTCTAGTGACACCTTATTGAACGATGAAAACACTCTTGACACAAAATGTTGAATTTTGACAATTTGATTTTGATATGTTCTGATTGGGACAGAAAAAATAAACTCCCTACTGGATATGATCTCTTTAAAATATTTTGTGTTTCTTGATCTCTATGAGAGAGAAAAGAACATGCACACATTTATGTGGACCGAACATAGATAGGGTTCCGTCCAAAGTAAGCATGTGTGGATACATGTGTGTGTGTGACTGACCTGCTGTGTGGCAGGTAGAAGAGCCAATGAGCATTAACATGAAACAAGAACAGATTTAATGTCTGGACACAGCGAGGGAAGCCAGCAGGTTTGGCTTATATTCAGCCCTCCGTCAGGTTATCTTGAGAGGCAGGTAGACCTCCTGCAGTCAAGTGCTCCACTGCTGGTAGCAAGAAACCATATAGCATCCCTTTGTTGTGCTTTCCTGGTCAGAAATGCTCGACAGCTTGCGAACCTGATGAACTCCTCATGAAGTATTTGGACTATGCTGACAGTTTTCTTTTTCCTTATTTGACTTGGATTTGAAAATTCCTTTGTGTGCTAAAGTTATCATTTAAAAATTAAATACACCAATAGGATTGATATGTTTCATTATGTGTCTCAAATTTAAGAAACCGTTATGAATAAGGAACTAGAGCTTCAGTTTATATTGTGAGTTGTTTTCTTGTATCGCCACTTTGGATCTAATTCAACAAACAAACTGTCAAAACATCCACGGACCCTCAACTTTCAAAGTGACACTTTACTTCTTCATTCTGTCATTCTGGACTTCAGGCAGACACTCCAGTGAATCACTGTCGTGTTGTAAGATACGATGTGCTCGCGCTACTTGTTTAGCATGCTCATTTCAGGAGATATCTCTGCAACACAATACATAGATGTTTCTTTTGACACTGTAAACAACATGTTAGTTCATTTTTTATGTTTTAAAACTAAAATATGGCCAGATCTTACATATTGCACCTTTTTTTTTTAAAGTAAATGTTGCTATAATATTGCGGTATTTGACTTCTCTATTTATTGGAAGAGACACACAGTACTGCAACACTTCCATGGCCTTGAACCTACTGAATGTGAGACATACAGTACACCAGAGTAACATCAAGCACATTTTCACTAATGCATTTTATAGTTATTACTAACCATTTTAAAATCCTTCGGGAGATGATTACTTGTAAAGCTAACTGGTAAACAGCACATACAGTATGTTGTCATCAATGAAAATGACGGTGGGACAAGACAAACAACAACAATTGAATTCAGTTTTATTTATATTGCCCAATTTAAAAGGCCTTTACAATCTGTACAACACACCACATCATCTGTCCTCTGCAGTGATTTCTTTTATTTCTGTAATGTCACGTTAAAGGCAATGGCTACTCAATAAAGCTGGCGATGCTATCAGAACAACAGGGGAGCAGTGGTGGAATAGAGCCTGCGACTGAAAGAGACCCGATTTGATCCACAACCAGGTTGGAAAATCTGTAAGGAAAGCGAAAGAGCAGCATGTGTCCCTCCCTCAGTACAACAGCTGAGAGGCTCTGGAGTAAGACCCTTAACTCACAACAGATAAGACTGGCCAACAGATGAGGCCAAGGCTGTTTTGAGCAGCTTCTAGGTGTAGAAATAATGATCAAACAATCTTTACAAAAACCAGTATTTACTTTGCACGAGCCAATTGTTTATTTTGTTCTGCCAATTCTTGTTTATTTTGGTTTTACGGTATTTGGATGTCATTGTTGCCAGCAGACAGTAAAATGGTTACAAGTGATGATTAGGCGATGATAATTCATAAGAGAAACTGGTCCCAGTGTTTACCATTTAACTGTACTAGACAATTGCTCTGTTTGTGTTTTAAAGAGCCTGTGATGAACATACAAGCACTCAATCAATATATATTGAAAAAATATTACAACTGTTCTTTTGTTCCTTCTCTTTCTATACTGAAGGCACAACAAGTAATTATAGTCTCCACAAATGTAATTTGTTTGCACTTTTCAGCCACATCATGCTTTTGACAAACTCGCAATTTAAAAAAAACAGCCTGCCACTGTGTGCTAATGTACAGTAGCCATAAATGTGTGATGTGTAAGGTGCCCTATTTAAAAACCTGGGCCCAGCTGTTCCCATTATCTGTATCCGTCTACAAAGTAAATGTTGATGAATCTTGCAACATGTTGTTGTGTACTTTGTGAATTACTATTTACACACAACCGGCAATCACCACAGTTTATATCTGCCATGTCCACAGTTTCATTTAATGATACATCTCAGTTAAACTACTCTGTCACCGTATGATGTTACATACAAGTGATTTAGATTAGATTAGCTCATGAGTTCTTAAACCTTAATGACAGAAAATCCCAAATAAGATGTCAAAGTAAGGCAATGTCAGAGAACCACAGCATTGAAAGGTTACTTTGAAAACAGTCAAAACCAGTAAATACATTTTTGAAGAAATTATTTTTACGGGCTCCTAGTTATTCATATTTTTTTGGATGTTTTGGTAGGTGAGACATGGCATTTGAATTATTAAAGTACTCTGTGAAGATTGAACCAGATGTGTTCTATAATCCAGTGACCCTGAATCTATAAAATAGTTGTCGGCAGCATTCAGGCTTCAATATTGTCTTTGCACCAGTGGTCTTAAAAGGCTCATCTCAAGCATTTACATGAGCAGGGTGACAGTTCCTATAAAGAACCGATGTTCAAGTGTACGGCCTTTTTTTACTGCACAGACTTTGCAATGGAGAAAATGTGATGCAAGTACAGCAATCAGTACGAAATAGAACAGCTTTAGGCCTATTTAATTACTGCTATGTTTTCTTCCAGACCTGTACCGTTCTTCAGTTTCTCTGAATTTAAAGCAAGTGGTGTTCTGAGAGGTGGTGCAACTGGCTTTAAGTCCATGCCAACGCAAAACATATACTGACATCAAAATCAGGCAACCCGGTGAGCAGATGTGTCCCGAGGTTAACATACATATGCAGAGGCTCTGCTTCGAGATATGTGCTTGTCTAACATTACTTACAATACAAGTATCTTGTTGAACACATTTTCTAGTATAGAGAAGCTAGCGTATAGAAATAAGCATTTGATGAATTGCTGGCATGGTTCTTACTTTCTTTACTAATTTGCTCTTGTGATTATAGCAGACCAGCTGTTTACATTTTAATTATGACCAGCATAAGTTTTCAGGAAAATTTAAGAACCTTTGGTGTTCTTAAATTAGTGGTGAATTACTTCTCACCATTTGCGTTCTCTCCTTGATTACACATGATTTTTATTTCCATGTAAAAAAAAAAAAGAATCATCTACTAATAAGACAGCGAGTCCAGATGTTCAATTAAATTAAATTACATTTATTTTGTACAGCCCAAAATCACAAATGTGTCTCTGCAATCTGTGCACATACGACATCCTCTGTCCAAGGACCTCACTGGAAAAACTCTCATCAACTTTCATCGGGGAGAAAAAAAGAAAGAAACCCTCGGGTGATTAACAGAGGAGGATCCCTCTATCAGGATGGACAGAAGTGCAATAGATGTCATGTGTACAGAATGAACAACATGACAGAGTTACAACACATTCAATGCATATGACAGAAAAAGCACTAAATCGGGCTCACTTAAATTTAAGATGAGATGTATTAACTTTATTTTTCCCCTTTGGGAATACATCTCTATAATATCGCCCTCCCTGCTGCCAATGGTGGCTGGTTTGACGTTGTATACTGTCCTTACCCGACTGTTGTCCTGTAACCTCACTTCATTATTGTTGCAATATGCTTTCTCTGACCAGTGGCACCAGCAACAGCCATGCTCCCGATGGACAAGTGACAAGAGCACTAAGACAGCGGAGCAACAGATTTCCTACTGCATGTCATTATATGTGCATTATTTAGAAGGGCCCTCTGGTGTATTACTTTACTCCTTCACAGCCCACAGTGGAAGTTGTGGGGTTAATCAAAGCCATGATGACTTTCCGTGCACCAGCTCAGCCACCATCATTCTTCCTATTTCCTCCCCTTGACATCACAAAAATAAAGGTTGATTATAGAAGAAACATGAAAATCCCAAATTATTTAGGCTTAATATCTTAATTACACTTCAGAATTCGACTAGGTTAGGACATTTAGTATAGATGTAATCATTCCAAAGACTGCATGGGAAGAGTTACTCCCCACTCATTTCACTGCCACGACTAGGAAATATATACAATTATATAAAAATGCCTCAAAGGCGGATCAGGCAGCTTCACTACCTGCAATATCACAAGATCAAATTTAGGCTCCCCCAAATTCTACAAGGACTTTAATAAAACCCATTTAGAACAAAGTAGCATCCAAACATGCTGTATCAAATTACAGCAGACACCAATTGCAGATATAAACAGACAACACAAAGCAATTTAGTAAGAAAACATAGATTTGAGAATATTTCACAGTAGAATATGGAGAAGAGATTGACTGGCATTGCAGCCCTCTGGATGGTCCAATATTAAAAGTGTTTCTGTCGTGCATTAATTTAAATACATTTTACTTTTAAATTGAAATGTCTTTTTCCTCCTAAAAAGTAACAAACTGCCAACCAAAGAGGACATGTAACGGCTTCAGTGTATCTGCAGGTGTACATGTTTTCACTAAAATGACCAGTCTGCCAGTTGAGTCATTCTCATTTTAAGATTACTAGTTGTCCACAAGTGCCATCAACTGTGATATTGACGGTTTAAATGCGTGCTCCGCTCATAGAAAACTCTACCATATCAAATATAGCGCTTCCTAAACTATCAGCCAGCCACCAGGGGGAGTTTGAGATGTTTTGGCTTCACTTTTGGGGAGCTCTCATGGTACTGCCTACACACACTTCAGAGAGTAATATATGCTGTATATGACTTGTTTTGCTAGTTTTCTCTCTTTTGTATTGTTGTTGTACAACAGAGAACAGATAGGCAAAACAAAAAGCACTGAATTTAGTATTTGGTATAATTTGGTTTTGCCTCAAGGAGATGCCATGTGAATAAGGACCATTCTTATTAAGTTAAAAGACCTTTTTTGCCATAACCGTGCAGACCTAGATGGAGAGTAATCATTTTGATGATTTCTCTATATTTGCAATAGAGGAGAACACATTGTCTGTACGTGGCTATTCCCATGCCAAAGATGTGTGATTTTGAGTTCATTGGGACTTGGCAGTATACTGGGCCATTGGATTGAACTTGTTTATTTATCAGATTGACTGCCAGCATTATTAATAACTGTGGAAGAAAGAGGGTGAAGGAGAACATGAAGGAGAGAGGAGGAAAAGGTGCTGACAGAGAGCTGTATAATAAGCTTTTGTACCTTGGACATCTGTCTCTCTCTCTCTCTCTCTCTCTCTCTCTCTCTCTCTCTCTCTCTCTCTCTCTCTCTCTCTCTCTCTCTCTCACTCTCTCTCTCTCTCTCTCGCTGTCTCTCTCACGCTCCCACTCTCTCGCTCCCTCTCTCTCTGACTTCCGCTGTTTGTCTGTCGGTCAGTTTGTTCACTCTCAGGGAATGTTGTGACTCTTCCTTAATTACTTTGCCACACCCACATTTGAGGTGCATGTATGAATGATGAAATATTTTTCCGTTTTATGTAATATATGGCCAAAACAATATTAATAAACAAAAATAGATTGCAGGTGATCTCTGCCTTGTTGGTGGCATCTCAACCTTGAAATTGCTGTCTGAACAAGTATTATGTCGTGAGAGTTAGGACTGCTGGCAGTTTAAGCTGTTGGAGAAAGCCTCGGTCCACTCATTGATATTCAGAGGCTCTATGAGTGAGAGCTGTAAACAACCAGAAAGCCCTGGATTTGGCACTTGAAGCGTTGCAGGACACACACACACACACACACACACACACACACACGCACACACGCACACACACACACACACACACACACACACACACACACACAGTCCCTTCTTTCTTAACAATGCAAGACATTCACATGTCTTCCGTTTCTTTTCGAACACACACATGCACACACACACTCAAGTCGTGCAAGCCCCCACCACACTCCCTCACTCCCTCTCTTTCTCTCACTCCCTTGCTCTTCTTTCCTCCCCCTCTTTGAGTCTGCACCGCATCAGCAGCAGCTGGAGAGTGCAGCATAGCATTTCGGAGCAGAGCCGAGGAGGGCAGGGCAGGCAGAGTGGCCCTGTGTGGGCCATCCAGTGGAGAGAGGGGATCTGCCCGCTAACGTTGAGCATTTCTCTCTCTCTCTCTCTCTCTCTCTCTCTCTCTCTCTCTCTCTCTCTCTCTCTCTCTCTCTCTCTCTCTCTCTCTTCTCTAGAGCTGCAAACAGAGAAACAACCAAGCTCCTCCTCCCCTGCCACTCAGGAACTGATGACAAGGCTGGGCTTTTTACTAGGAGAAGGGATCCCGGGTACGGCACGCATACCTATGGACGACAAGAGTGAAAAGAAGGTATTTCATTTTCTCCCTCCCCTCCAACTCACTCCCTGTTTCAGCGGCAGCTGCTGCCACTGCTGCAGCACACATATAGATAGATAGAGGAGATAGAGAGAGAGTAAGGATGAGAGGAGGAGGGAGTTGTGACAGTGTAACAGAAGAATGGATTTTTTTGTTGCATCTTGATTCATTTTTTCCCACTGTGCATTATCTTTGGATGGGGATTTAGGAGGCACCTCTGGGAATAAGTTTTTGGCACAACAAACAACGGTAACTGTCAAACTGTTTTGTTAGAGATGATGAAGCTGTTTTAAGAAAGTAACTGAATATTTAAATTCTGCTGCATGTGGTTTTATTCTCTCTCCAGTGTGGTGTGTGAGTCTCTCAGTAACTTGAGTGCTATTCCAGGGGCTCTTGAGTATGTAACAAGAGTGACTGAGTCCCGGTCCAGAAATAGAGTTATGTTAGGTCTGAGCCTCAGTTTGTTCGGTTCTACTAATTAAGCTCCGGCTGTGTGAAGAGCAGAGCCCGGCACGCTACGCTTCCCTCATTTATCTCGTGCCTTAGACACGTTTTGACACTCAACCAGCAATTCTAAGAAGGAGAAAGAGACTTCCGAAGTATTTTATCAATCATGTTCATTAGTTGAGACGTGGGAATGGCTTGTTTGTGTGCGTGTAGGTGTGTGTTTATAGAGCCCAGTCGGGGAGGAGCACTTTATTGTCATCTGCCAGCAATTCTCTCTTCCTCTTTACTGCTGTTTTACAGCATGACTTAAACTCAGCATGCCTGTTTTTAGTTCTGCCGAACAGTAAATTATGAAATGTCAGCTAGCTGTTTGATTCATACTGTGATTTGTTAGGTGGCGTAAGCTTCGGGTGCATCCCTCGGCTGGAAATTGCTGGGCAAATACTACTGACAGAAAGAAACAGGTTGGACTAAGAAATAGGAAATTCTATGGAGGTATTTGCATGCCACAAGTTGTTCATGCCTTAAGCAATGTGAAATCCCTCCTATTCTGCTGCGTGTATTCATTCAGTGTGTCACTGCACAAGCAAGAACACCTTTAAACGGCAACAGTCAGTGCATCTGGAACATCTCACATTGGTGAGTCTTACTATCTTGACAGTACAGTCAGCGTAAAGAAGAATTTATTTTTCTTGCAGCAGAAATACTGCAGTAAGGTTTGAAGCGGGACACAGATTGTTATTGTTTTAACAAACGCCGTTATAACCACTACACACAGGAAGTACTACAATAACTTAACGATTCCAGTTAAGTTATTATTAAAAATGGTAGTGCACTATATTAAAGAGGCTTTTAAAACTGGTTAGGGATGTTTGAGTTCAGGTATATTGTTAAACATGTTTTGTGATAGTTTGCTGAGATTTTAATTGGAACAGGTTGTTTGAGGTAATGCATGTATTGTAGTAAGTGGTGCTGGAGAAGTCATTTGTGGATGAAGGTTCCTACAGGCAACAAAATATGTGTAGCGAAGTTGATTTATTGAGGATGAAGGTTGATTTCAGCTGACCTGGGCTTGTAATAGTGGCTTTTATTAGAAATTTGCTGTGTATGGAGTAGTGTATGTGGTTGAAGGCTTTGGCTCCTTTCACATTGGGCAAAGATGATTCTTGAGCTACAGTATGTTGTCTGCAATCAGAATACTGTTGAAAGAAGACGGCAAACCAGCTTAAATTTGGATTTCTACGGTTGTCAGTTAGCTCAAACAAAGATTCAGCTGCTGTTTGGTTGAGAGACAGGCTTGGTGGCATGAATGAGGAAGGTATCTATTGTGCCACAACAAAGTAGATACTTCTTCCCTTGAGAATTTTTCTTCAGGCCTATTTTGGTCCCTTCAGACATATGAGTGTGTAATTGTCAAGCCTTGCTCCATTTACAGTGCTTATGCCCTTTCGGCTTGTGTGTCATGCTCAATGTTCCCTCTAATGAGCGCACATTTCAGCAAAAATGACCACAAGCCTGCGTTAGCCATAGGGGATTCAAAGAGATGACAGCAAATGCATCAATATGTATACAAGGTTGATATTTATTCAATATCTTTTATAATGGCTGGACTTTGGGAACATTTTAATTATGGTGTTTTACCGGTCAGTTTAGTTGAACTTAAAGGATCTTTGTTGAGCTTAGATGGAACATGGTCATGCTCACACGTAAAATGCTTGTTTACTTTTGAGGGAATCATTTGCATTGCTTTTACATGATCTTGGTAAATGGGCAAAGAACTTGAATCAACTCATTCTTACAGTTGTCTCCATTCTTCTTCCAAATGAGGTTGTAAGATATTAGTTTTTGTCGTATTTATTGCTGTTCATGCTGAACAAATTTGATTATGTTGCCAGCTGACAGTATATAATTGGGTTGACTTCATACTTCGTTGACATATTTGATTAGTAGAGCACATTCATGGTGTACCTTAACCTTTTTCTATGCTCTTTCTTCTCCCCAGTGCTCTATGATTAGCCAGGGTGTCAGCCCCTGCTCTACACTGACCAGCAGCACTACGTCTCCCAGCACCGACAGTCCATGTTCAACACTCAACAGCACGGCCAGCCGCCCCCCTCTCAGCCGCTCCAGCCCCTGTGGGACCATCACAAGCCCCAGCTCCACACTTGAGAGCAAAGACAGTGGGATCATCGGTGAGAAATAACCAACTGCTTTATCATATTCAAATAGCAACTTGTATGGAGTAGGAAAAAACTGAAACTAGTACTAGTACCCATTTCCTCACTTCATGATAATCTGTGGAGCTTTTGACTAAAAGTAGCATTAACAAGCAATGTTTTTACAAGCAAGTCCCTGTTTTGTTTGTTTCTTCACGGACGCAATACACTTCCTTGCCTTTGCTGCGAGAATGTGCAGATTGATGTAACAACATGCCAAAGCTAGCAAACATGGATGGAAACAATATAGAATTTGAAATATTATTTTTGACAGTTTTCCATAATTGGATTAATATGCAGGAAACAACAGTTTGCGCTGTCAATATAGTGGAGTAATGTACTCCTGAGCAGAGAATTAAGTAACAGCGCTGTGCACTGTGCTCATATGCCTTTTAACAATGATAACTGTTGATAACTGTGAAGCACCCGCCATCTGGTTGCCCCCCCCAGACTAACACTGTTTGGTCTGTCAGCACTGTTGCAGTTGTTTGTACTCTTTGCGCTGTTAGTTTCCGGGCACCATTAGCTGCTGGCCGCTGACTCTGCCATCACCATGTTTCCGTATAGAGCTCCTTTAAAATCAGCTTTGAAGATGTTTTATGAGGGAGCAATGCATCCAACCTTGTTCAGGTCTCAAAGATATAGACTCACAAGGCAAGAGAGACACTGAATGTAAACATTACATTGAACACTCCACAGGCCACATGTGGGCCAGTGGTGGAAATGTTTTACTGTTGTGCTGCATTTGTATTTGAAAAAACTGTTCAGGATGATGCAAAACTAAATAATTCAACAGACATTCATATCTAAACCTTGATAACATAAAACATGATATATAATGTCAAACAACCAGTGTAAAACTGACTTCCCTGCTCTTTAAATCCACCTTTGGTGTCTTTGCCAAAGCACTCAGTAACCATGTTAGGAATGCAATTGATGAGTCAATCCTGCAGATTTCTCTGCACACACTCAATACTATATTAATATCAACTAATTACATCATTTCCAATGAAGCTCTTCTTTTCAATCTGAGAATGTTACCTCATGTGTACATTGTGATTGAGACCACAAAGTTTCCCCTGTGTCGTGTCACTCATTCATCATTTAGTTAAACCCATTGGATTTTTTTGTGGCACTGAATAGCATTTGTCAGGTTGTATTAAGCCACTATGTGTCAGTTATTGAGTTTCTATAGAGCTGTTCCTGTATGAGAGAGCATTGAGGTGACAGTTGCCAGACTTTAGCGTTATATTATATCTCTAGTAATAGCCCTGCAAGACATCTGGGGATTTACACAAGCTGACAGGAATACGACGTGGTCTATTGATATATTAATCCGTCTGCTATTTCTAGTCACAAACCTTCCGGTGGCTATACAAGTGTTCGAAATTCATTCTGAAAATGTCTTTTGAATATTTGTAGTGGGAATTCAATAGCAAATTGTCACTGCATGATCCTGCAGTTATCCTCGGTTGAACTTCTGAAGGCAATGTTGGATTTGGGGGGAAAAGTAATATTCTCGTATGAACTAACTAGAATATGTCACATTAGATCCCTGTTTAGGTAACTCATTGCCATGATTGTTCCGCAGTACAAAGCAATGCATACCAAAGCCAGATAAAACACAACAATTGGGATTTTAAGTGATGTAGACTGATTACCATGAGTCAGTCTTTCTGTCCCCCCAGAGCAATATCTTAGCGAGCTGTTAAATAATTTATGGAAGCTGTGACATAGTATCTTCCAGCATGGAACATCGGCATGCTGCCGCCCAGCACGATCTCTCTCGTTGTAAAGCTACTTGTGTCAAATCTGAATTTACTTTGTAAGAGAATGACACAATGTGACGTTGGGCTACAACATCCCACCCACCTGCCTGGATAAGACTGTGCAGGCATGGACGAGAACAAAGCTATGTTGTGTCCACAAGTCAGATTCCAACCAGTGATTAATGTTCCCCGTTCTTTGAAGTTTGACTCTGACTCTGATTTTAAAAGCACATTAATTTGGCTTTGTACTGCCGTTAAAATCTCCTTGGTGGATTTGGGAGACTTTGCAACGTCTTAACATTTACAAAATAGCTCCCAGAGGAGTTTCTGCACGGGGCACCTGGAGAAGGACTTATAACAGCCCTGTAGCAATAACTATGACCAAATCACACGCTCATCATACTTTTGAATGAATAAATGAAAGGATATTTCTTGCCAGGAGCTATAGTTCAACAAGTTAAGAATTACTGTAACCTCTTCTTTACTGGGATGACTGCTAATGGGCAGCTGAGGTAGAGCGGGTTGTCTTCCAATTGGAAGACTGGTGGTGTATGTGGAGGTGGAACCTTGCATGGGAGCCTTTACCATCAGTGTGAATGTACTGTATGTGTGAATGGGAGAATAATGTAGTGTGAAGTGCTTTGAGTGATCAGACAGCTAGAACGGCACATTACAAATGCATGTCTATTGACCAATTTCCATTTTGTGTCATGCTCAGAGCAAGCCTAAACCTTACTGCTGTCATGAATGACATCATATTTCACCAGGTAAACATCACAGTAGTCACAATGCCAGGATGTGTTACGTTAATATTAGTAATGATGTAACGTGCTGCGTCATGATCAAATCCAGATTAAGAGTGTGATGCAAAAGCTGCCAGCTGGACAGTCGGTTCCTGTCCTCTGACCGTACTGATGTTTCTGTATCCAGCTGCAGCTTGTGTAGCTTTGGCCCTCCACTCATCTTTTGGGATTGTATTAGATGCCTGGGTTGGCCTGAGGGAGGATTAAAGGATTTGTTGTCATGTTAGCAAAACACCTGTCTGGACATACAAATACTGAAGGCAGTTTCAAACACTAGTTCTTTACTCTACTCTTTTTATATATGTACGGTTGCATTTTGTGTCAATGTATTGCATTCACTAGCTGTTTACAACATATTATATAGGGTCCTCTGACTGATCGGTAGAAAGAACAGAAAGCATTCTAAAATTCTGGGCTGAGGAAATGAACTCTAGTCCATGCTATCATGTCGTTCCAGTTGGAAGCAGACAGTCTCTGTAACGTCAGGTGGTTAACAGTGTTGATAAGGGCAATGAGAAAAAGCAGGGACTTATTCAAAGTTAAAAGTTCCAATACAGCTCAGTATCTCATTAAAGATGAAGACAGATAGATGTTCATAGAATACAAAGAGCATCTTACCTCCCTCACTTGCTCTAATTCCCTCTCTGTTTAATCTCCCCTCAGCCACCATCACCAGCTCCTCTGAGAATGATGACCGCAGTGGCTCCAGCCTGGAGTGGAGTAAGGATGGCAGCCTGAGAGGCAGCGGGCGCCATGGCCTGGCACAGTGTGTGCGGGCTGACACCTGCTCTCCTGTGGCCGAAGAAGACTCCAACAGCACCACTGCAGTACCAGCCGACACCCCAACCAGGACAGACCAGCAGCAGCAGTCCAACACATCAGCAGGGCCATCACAGCCTCAAAATCACTCACCCGAGGGACCCTTTCCATACTCATCACAGACATCTTCTTCCCTCATGATGCCGAGGCCGAACTCTGTGGCCGGTAAGAGCCTATGGTTTTTTTAAGCATTTAACATCTGGATGTCTGCTGGGCAGAAGGGAGTACGAAATTATATACCTTTCTCAGTGGCTGCGTTCATTTAGCATTACAAGAAACATTTCTCCTCTTGTAGCCTAGTAACCTTTGTTATGCTGATAACATGTGAAACTCTGACGGTGTGCTTGGGTGTCTCACTGAATTGCATTGCTGGTCAATTCATTGACACTATGATTTGATTCATGTGTCGTGTCATTTTCGGGTCCAAGCAAGTGACGGATTCAGGCAGGAAAAAGCATGTGCAGGTATAGAAGGAATGAGAAGTTTTTCGGAAGCCAGTTTGTGCTTTTCAATGAGAAGTGGGGTATGAAGGCAGAAGTCTGGAATTAGGCAGCTGTTGTATGCTGTGCCTGCCATTTCGGACCTAAGCGCAAACCAGTGCCTTGCTGATCTGTTCTGCATTCCTGCCCTGGAACCTCCCTGTTATGGCTCAGCTCGCCATATCCACACAGCTGTCACAGTTGTTGATATCCCTCCGCAGCCCCCTTTCCCCCTCTCTCGTTCGCCCTTTTTCCATTCCCAGATCTCCTCCACTCTGCCTCCCTCTGTTTTTGCTGTTACTACTTTTGACCTTGGCCCTGTTGATGTAACTCACGCAGCCTTAAGTGTTACATCTTCCTTTTAAAACTAAAGCCCTTACTGAATGCAATTGTTGTTGAACTAGTATTTTAGATCCTGTGTTATAGGATTCACTAAGGACAGCTGTTGGATTTGAATGTGTAAGTGAACTGTGAAATCACAAACCATCTCATACGCCATACCCAAGGGAATATGCTGCACATGCTCAATGTTAGGCTGATTACAGACTAGAACTAAAGGCAACATAAACCTAAAGGATATGGTTTAAATGTTAACTTGTTTTAGCAGTAGCAGACTAGAGTGTGGATAGGTTGTAAATGATACAACAGATGAAAGAAGCACTCTTCAAGGGAAGATGAAGATTGTACGGAGGTAAGGGTAACAGCTTGTAGAGCAGATGAACTGAATCACACCGCATGATACAAGCAGATCATTTCATTGGTGATTTCTAAGTCACAGGAAATTACAAAGGCATAGCCAGACTGTGAAGAACTGGGGACAGAAGCATGGAAATATAAGTGGATTCAGGTCAGACCATTATCGAGACCGAGTTCAGACAAGAGTGGTATATCCATCAACATATGAATATTAGTTGTTAGATGGACGATGATTCATTTTTTTTAATCTATATTTGGGGGCTGAGGAGTATAACAGAGTGTTTTGCCCATTTCACCTGGATCCCGCAGCGGCCAATGTGTTAAAGATCAAATAATTTAATGCTGTTGTAAAATATGCCTCCTTTGGATTTGACCTTGATGA
This sequence comes from Taurulus bubalis, assembly GCF_910589615.1. Lineage (NCBI taxonomy): Eukaryota > Metazoa > Chordata > Actinopteri > Perciformes > Cottidae > Taurulus > Taurulus bubalis. Next base: position 12,037,486 of record NC_136603.1, read on the forward strand.
AACAGTCATGTCTGGTACTTCTGCAGTGTGTTTTTTTCTCTATGATAACATCAAACTTAAAGTTCTTATTGAGTTTGAATGAACTTATTGTGAATCACAGTTGGCAAAAGCATGTGCCAAATAGATGAAAAATAAAGGTGCCATGTTTGTCTGAATTCCTTGACAATTTGCCACAAGTGGTAGTAATTGTAGTCCTTGCCGTGTTTTTTTTCTATTGGCAAGAGAGTAAAATGGAATGGGTATACGAGATAGAAGCAGAATAATGCATGTCTGATCATAGCTTATGTATGTATATCCCCACATTGTGCACTGCTTTTACACAACACTTTGATAAATTTCTCCAGCACACCGCTGAATCTGTACCCACATTGCAAACATGAAGTGTCACATGGCATTGTGTTCTACAGATGTCCTTCTCTTGTTCATTGGGTCCATACCCTTTTACATCTCATCATTATTTATCCGCTGATATCATCCGGAACGGCACAGACACACACTAGCTAGTGTGCATGTCTCCCTGTGTGCTCCAACAGTTTATTGGCTGATGTCATAGTTATGCAGCTTTGCCCTCTAGGGTCCTGCAGAATTCACACCTCAGATTGTATGCGGTGTGGCAAATCCCTGAGAGAGCACATTAAGGACGTGGTGAGACAACTTAATTTATGGCAAGAGATAGTGCTTCTTTTCAGTTGATGCTCAAGGATATATTGTATTAAAAAGAAATTCTAAAGAAGCATACCGAAGCAGGAAGGACCTACGGTAAACAAATGCCATACCATTGTACCAAACAAAGAAAAACATTTATCATTAGTGCATTCACTTTCTGTGCCAGTAATTCTGTGACTATTTTCCATTGTGTGGTTCTGTGTCTCAGCACATTGGATAATACGATGTCTGCTGTGATTATGCTTTCACATATTTGATAGACATTAAGTTAGGACAATGAGCATGCAACATGTCAGAGAATAGCAAATACATGATTGGAAAATGATGGTCTGCTCCAAATGAGGTCAAGTATCTCAGGGTCTTGTTGACAGATGGGAGTAATATTAAGAATGAGTTCCACAGGCGGATTTGTGTGGAGTGGGCAGTGATGCAGACCTTGTGCTTTACTGTTATGAAGAAGAATCTAGGTATGAAGGGAGAGCTCTCTCTTTTAGAAATGATCTACATTCCTATTTTCAAGAGAATAGTAGCTTCCATTAAAGTGGTCAAATAAAGTTTTTTTGCAGGGTGTCAGAGTGCACCCTTGGGCTCAGTGTGAGGAGTTTGGACATCTGAAAGGTACTGAGTAGCTGTTTCTTGAAGATGAAAGGAGTGACTATGTGGAGACCTCTATGTGTAGTGGACTTAGAACATATGTAGAGAGAGAAAATAAAGCAAAATATAAAATGCATCCATCTAAATAAAACTCTGTTCAGTTCTTCTATTGACTGACTACGTATTGTAACATCGAGGTATCACAACGCATTAGATGCAGCAAAAAGGCCACATTTTCTTAGAGCCAAAGTGGATTTTGCCCATCTGTCTCATGCCAATCAACAGGGCTATAGCTGTGCCTCTAGAATGTTAACTATGTATGTCGAAGGAATGTCCATTTATTCCAGAGAAGGGTCATTTGCACTGCCTTGGTGAACACACACACACACACACACACTCAGATGGTTGCTAGCTTGTCCATGAACTGTTGTATGAACTGTGTGCAGCCTGCATTTGCTGTGGCAAGTTGCACAAATGTTGGCATGCACCACCTGTCATCGCTGGCAGAGCTGAATTCTGATGCCTCTGTAGGAGCAGTTTGAAATTGCATCATTAGTTGGTAGTCGAGGCACTATATTGGCCACCATTCAGCACAGACAATATTGTCTGCCATATCGTTAGAGGCAACATTAAAGTTGTAACAACTGCAATCCCCACAGCCACCACAAACATCTATCATCCATTTAGGATTAGAATATCCCCTGTTTTAAGATAGACATTGACCACATGTGCAGTCCAGACCCCTCAGGTCATCTGGGTCAGGTCTACTTTCTGTTCCAAGAGTCAGAACTAAACACGGAGAAGCAGTGTTCTGCTTTTCTGCTCCACATATCTGGAACAAGGTTCCTGAAAGCTGCAGGTCTGTTGAGACTCTCAGCTCCTTTAAATCCAGATTGAAGACTTTTTGTTTGCTGTTGCCTTGAATTGAATTTTCTATCAATTTCTGCATCTCGCTAGTGCATTTTATTTCTTAAACTGCACTGCAACTTTTATTCTATTTTTTGCTTCTTGACTATTTTTTATGTTTTAATGAATGGTTTTATGTGAAACTCTTTGAATCACCTTGTTGTTGAAATGTGCTATACAAATCAACTTACCTTGCCTTACAGTAACGGCTGTGTGGGATACATTGAAGGCCCAAAGATAATGTGCTTTTTCCTGGACTTCTTTGTGCTTAAAAAAAAAAAATCTTCATGTCCTTGCAGCAAACAATCTCTGAGCATTTAGCCTTCCTTGATAATACAATTGTCTTAAGTCATACAGTCCAGTATAAAAAGCTACCAAGACAGCTCTCACCAAACAAATTACATTTTTTGCTGGTAAAATAAATGTCTGTCTATTTTAATTAATTCATATTTAATTCAAGACCATTTCCTTTTTCTTTTCAATATAGTGCAGAATAACTCTATAAAGAAGAGCGTATGTTTAAGCAGAGGTAGAGACTGTGTATCTTTCAATGGTTGACAAAGTTCTTGCTCTCTTCATTATACTAAGGTAATACAAATTCTATTTTTTAAGTTGTTTAAAAAAAAAAAAAACGATTACAGAGTCAAAGGGCCATATTATTTGTGGCCACTGGAATTTAATGGTTTTTAAATCTTGATCTGCTTGTGGTCGGGTTGCTTGGACAGGGAGATTGAGTTTGGGTCACTGTGGCTCAGGAATGGTGCTACAGCTCATCTGTGGTGTTTTGCTATTAGACAGAGCTTTGTGGTCCAATCCATGGTGAGCTAGAGCACACTGTTTCTCCTCCAAAGTCCTCTGCTCCTCTGGCAAAAACTCCTGCTCTGTGATATATTATGTGATGCTCTTCAAGGATGTTATTCATCTATCAAAACCTTTGAGATCAGTGACACGGTCAGGTTTGAATACAGCTCACATCTGTGTTTTATTAGAAGGACTGAAGTCATCTCCGTCTGGTCCATGTGAACAATGACTCAATGATGTCTGCAAAGATCAGAGAGTAATCTTTTCAAATTAAGAAATCATGTCTGTCAGTATTGCATCATGGCGATTACGGCTTTTTAGATTCAACATGCTAGAACTGGAGCAGTACGACATTATTATCTGATGTAATCTAAGCTTGTGTCTTCTCTGGTAGTGCCCAAGACAATATTGTCTCCTGTAATTGCTGGACCGTACAGTATCTTCCTGTTTATGTCGATGTTGTGTGACGTCCTCAGGTAGCCATGGAATTCTCCTCTTTCTCTGGGTCCATGTAAATGTTGATCTTTTCAGTTAGAGATTGAATAGAAAGCACAAAGAAAACAGATAACCCATTCATATCATCCAGCTCTCTCAAAAGGTCACAACGACTTCTTTAAAATGTCCGCTCTCTGAGAATTGTTGGTGCGTCTATCTCACAGCTGGAGCAAAAATAAAAATCTATACAGAGATCAATCTGAGTCAGTTTTAAAAAGCCATTTAAAACTCTGCTCAGTAGCACTCAATTGGTCGATCAGAACTTGCCAAAAGCCTAATCTCAAAGGGACAATGTGTTAGCTAACGACTCTCTGCCACCACAGAGCCATCTGGCTCTGTTTGATTGACAGCACCCCGCTATCGAGAACTATGTAATACCGTAGGTGTTGAGTAACTATGCAACTGCTCTAACGGCATGAATATCTCAATGTCCAAGGTGTCTTTTTTCCTAGCTTTAGCTCTTGGCACTGAGTTTTCCCAGTGAGGTATGCACGTGGCCTGTGTTTTTAGTTGTGCATGCTATTCCTGTGTAGAAAATCATTTTCAAAGCTACTCTCTCTATTGTGCTTTTAAGTTTGTAGTTATTTCACAAGTATATGCTTTTAGTGCACGCTCTCGGCCTGACTGTCTGTTGGCTGGTACGCCAGTTTGGTCCAGACTGAAATACCTCAATAACCATTGGCTGGATTGCCATGAAAGCTTGTACAGAAATTCATGACACGTTTCGCTCGGGATAATTTTTTAATAACTTTGCTGGTCCCTTAACTCTTTATGTGACGCCATCATCATATCAAAATGTTTTATGTGTCCAATAGTTTGGTTTATGACCAAATAACGACATTCCTATAGCCCCAGCTGTACTTCGTTGCTCGCACTCATTAGAAAAGGATATAACAGGTTAGAACATAACACTCTAATGTTTATCTCAGGGCAAGAAAGAAAGTCTCCTGTACATGATACAGTGGGAAAACAGTGTTTCATAATCAAAGCACGACACAAGACATTTCACACAGAACAACTTTGTGAAGCTTTCACATATTCATTTTTCATAAAAGTGGACCATTGTAGCTGGAGTTTTTTTTTCATGTTTCCATGGTAACAAGCCAAATGTATGTGCAGGCCACTTAAAATTCTACTTTGCACTTAATCATCTTAATCTAAAGCAATTCTTACTTAACAGGGCAGAGAAGGACTGGAGTTAGAGGTGATGTTAAAGTATTTGGTGCAGATAATTCCCCTCAATCTTCTGAATCCCAGTCATCACGAATACGGATGGGTGGGTGATAATTAAGAATATATGTTCTTAAATTATTCGCCCTTTTGTTATGTTATTGAGACACATTTCGTATATCAAGATAGCTGGGTTCATAGTTCCCATCTCTCACACAACACTTGGCCTAATAACTTTCCTGTATGATTTGTATATCCCTATGTGAACATTACAACAAAGTGATATCAAGATTATGCCCAGAAATTCCCTAAGAGCATTTTGCTAAAAGGAAACTCAATAAAATAGCTTACAGCTTCGGCTCAGGCAGGCGGCCAGAAGCCAGACTTGCTCTGGGTCAGTCCTCTGCCTGCGCTTGTGCGACTCTATTCAAACATTTTATTGAAAAAGGGCTGCCACTGTCCCAAATTTGTATTTCTGCCGGAATGAATGGTTTTGATGAAAAATATTCACAGCAAAGTATTTCACATTTTCGTGTCGTCAACTCGTCACGCCCCTCGGTCTGTCAAGGCCTTTACTCTAAAAAAAGAGTCTTTCACTCTTTCTCATACAATGAACTCCTGCAACGTGAAAAGGCAACAGGGGATGGGAATACTGATTGTATCCACCGGTAAGGAGGAAAGTCACATCAGGGCAAGAAGGACTGCAGTGGTTGGAGCAAAGGAGCTAAGCCCTCTTCCTCTCTTGTCTGTTATGGGAAACACGGGTCTGAAGGTTTCAAAGGGCAGACCTGCCTGAGGAAAAAAAGAATTTCAATCAGAATACAGTCTGACACATTTGTACATCTTCGAAGTCACTGCAAGCATAGACTTCAAGGTATCAAATGTACATTCTATCATTGAGTAGAGAGGCCTGTCAGAATAGGGAAAAAATGGAGACTGAGGGGAGAAAAAGACTTGAAGAGGGGGATTTACGGGATATGAAGGTCTCCTGTGGGAACTCTTGGCCTCGAAAGAATCGTGGATACCGAGCGATATGAGGAGGAAGTGCATTGGTACTACTTAAGCACGTCAAACTGAGGATCACCTGCAGTCTTTGCCTGTTGGACCCATGAGCAAAAGGATGTGCTTGGTGCAGAATGCGGTACAGTGTGACCTTTGTGTTATCACTTCAGAAATCTTAAAGATATTGCAGCAGAAAAAACAAAGACAGACCTTTACTTAAGGTCTGCGTGTCAGTATTGAGCTTGAGAGGTGATTAGTGGAGAGTTTTCTGTCCATCTCCTCTCTCTCTCCTCCTTTGTTCTCACATCCTGTGCTTTTTTTCACTTCTTTTCCTCATACTTTTCTCTTATCCCTCACCCCACTCCAGCCAGGATCATTGATTAATAGTACAGTAGCTGCCCATTACAGACCGTAATCAGCCACTGGAGACTAAATCTCTCGGCTTTTCCATTTATACTTTCGCTAATTCATTCCTTTTCACCCTCTGTTGCTTGCTTACCAATTTCGGAAAGCGTTTCATTCATTTAGCAAGTGCCTAATGCTTTGGATGCTGTGACTGGCTGAGCGCTACAGAGGTGGCAGCCAAGCCCTCTGCTCGGCAGCTGAATGCTGCCAATGTGCCTGCATGGGAGCGCTGGGGCAGAGCAATTGCTTTTGTGCCCTCAGTGAGCTCATCCACTCTGAGTATTCTCGAGAGACTCAGGTGAGGGTCTGCTCCCTGCCTATTTGCCTGAATGCCTGCCCAAGTATATTCCACACTGGGGACAAGGAAGTCCCCTTGTGAGAAAACCTGCTGTCCTTCCTGGCTCTGCTATTGGATGTAAGTAGCTGTTGAGTTTAGCTTTAGAATCACGTTCGCTCAAGTATTAGTGCTGTGTTGCTCTGCACTCACTGACTTGATGAGTTTGCCTCTCTTGTTTTCTTTACTCTGTTTGTTAATGGTTCAACGTTCTCCATTATAGTTAACTGTGAAAACACCACCCGCTGCAGTTAAAGTAACCATGAGGGCCTTCTTTTATTCCAGTCAGAGTTGTGTTGATGGCAGCTTTCTCAGTTACTCTGTTGTCAGCAGATGGGTTTTAATTAGTGGGACATTCCAGAGAGTAAGTTAGCGACCAAGTGAGGGGAGAGAGGGAGTGAAAAGAAGAGTGGAGTGTTTGTGACGGTCTCTCCCAGCTGAGACTGATAAAGTAGAAAGCAGAGGCTTTGATTCTGCTCTTCAGCAGGGCCAACAGCAATTGGAAGAGATACCTTTAAACACGTATGCACATCTTTCTATGTTTAGACCATGTCTCATACTTCAAACAGGATGTTGCCTTGCTTTGTAAGCACTGACTCATCAAAACTCAAAGAAACATAAAGATAATCTGCTCTCCTTGTATGCCCCAGTGTGTTTGTGGGGAAAGACATCTCCCTGCTATATCGTGTATAGCTGTCACCTCAAATCAAAAAAAAGGGGAGCATCGCACTCTTGACTTGGGGATACTGGTATTCTTTTTGCTACAGTATACTGGTACTTGACAGCCTCAAGCAAACTGTAAATGTCTGAGCGGACTGGCTTGCCTCTTCTTCCCTCATCTTCTCTCAGAGATGCCAAAAGTGCCACAGCATTTTTCTCTTGTGTGTGTTTCTGTCTTACTCTTTGTAGTCAATGTGACAAATTCACTCAAGATGCACCAAAGTGTCTGCTTCACTCTCCCTTTAATTCTGTCTCCGTGTACAGCAACCAGTTCCACAAAGCTGGAAGACCTGAGCTTTCTTGATGAACAGCGCAACACCCCCCTGCGGACATCCATTCGCCTACCCTGGCATAACACAGGAGGAAGGCCACCTCAGGACTCTAAAGGTAACTCCACTATGCATCATTACTGTATATGCACATGAGGCAAGCCAAAGCATGTAATAGCCAATTCCTTAATTTGAGGTAATGACAATTTAAAAAAATGCATGTTGTACTTTTGTCAGTTGCAGTATAGTGTTGCATCGTTTTGGCTCTGCTCCATTGCTAGATTTCAAATGAAACGGTGACAGTTGCTGTGAGGATAAAGTGCTATGTTTCAGCTCTAATGGTGTTTGGTGTGTTCACATCCATATAAGGTAGTGGAAGGAAGAGTGTAGGAATTGTAGCTTTTCATGCTATGAAGAGGTATGTAAAAAATGCTCTACAGTTCATGCATGGTTCATCCCAGGTGGATGTAATTACCCTCAGATTAAAGGTAAAAGTAAGCATTTAAACCACATAGTCTTAGTTTAATTTCAAACCCAGTGTGTTCAAGTGCTGAGCCCCAAAACTGTCCAAATACTTCAAGTATGCACCGCAAACACTACTACACTGATTTATATTAAAACTGAGCTATCAAAAACGTGTTTCCTGCACAGATTTAGCTGTGCAGTTAAAATCATGTCCTCGGCTCACCAGACTTTATCTTGGTTATATGTTTTGAAACCTCGATCTAAATGAGAGAAATCCCACAGAGTGAATATTTGATGAGAACATGAATAATTTAATTTAAAAAGAAAAATGTCCTGTTTTCTTTTCCACATTTCCTGAAACATGAGGTTAATAGAGAAGCATCATACCAAAGGATTAATTTATATCAATGTTTATATCCATGAAGAAACATTAGTACTTAGTAACAGTCAGTGTCTGTTCAGACATACTCTTTGTTCTCTACTCCAGTGGTTCTCAAATGGGGGTATGTGAGATTTAAAAAGATATATATGTAAAAGTAACATCCATTCAAAAATTCTTTAAAAATGGTTATTTAATAAATATTCATTAAATATAAGTGTACGTTAATAAACATAATTGTATATATTCTATATTAAATCAGACACTGATGGCACAGTGCTGTGTATTGCATCTTTTTTTCAACCACAAAAGCTTTATGCTGGTTAGGGGGTACTTGGCTGAAGAAATATTTCACAGGGGGTACATCACTGAAAAAAGGTTGAGAACCACTGCTCTACTCTATGTATGTATGTATGTATGTATGTATGTATGTATGTATGTATGTATGTATGTATGTATGTATGTATGTATGTATGTATGTATGTATGTATGTATTTAGCTTTCTGTTATTGCCACACTTGTTGTGTAAACTGTTCGAGGATTAAAGTGCGTGAAGAAATGAGATATGGTTAGTTTGGGCAGGAGACACCACAGTAACGGGTCAGGCCAAAGGTTTACCAGTTGTTGACCATCATAATTATTTATATAAATATGTTAATTTAGACCTCACATATATCTGTATTGCATACATCCACTAATATGTTAAATGTGCCAGTAATCATTACATTATTGTCAATGTAACGAACGAAGCTTCAGTAGATTCTTTTAGGAGTATGAGTAAACGCAACCGTAGTATTTGTATTTGTGATTCTAGTATTAGTAGAGAGGATCCGAGCTTCCCTGAGTGAACAAGTGTTCTCCGATCTAATTAGTGCTGAAGTGGACCAGACGGAACTCTCTAAAGTCCACTTATATTTAGAATCCACTTAAATTAACATTTATCCAAGCTGAAGTGGACACAAGATACAGTTTTAAGACGTTTTTTAAGTGCGTGGCACATTCTGGAAGAACAGAAGTATCAAGCTTATTCCTTACAATCTGGTATACAGTTGGTTTGTATATGGCAATGTATGCAAGTTTGTCTGTGAAGGATGACAAATATATTTACTCGGGTATAAATTAAGGCTGAACTAGAAATTGCCAGTATTCAAAACGTACCTTTTAAAAAAGAAAGTGGGATTCATTCCAAAAGCAAACAGAAGCATGTGGCATGCCTTTCTCTAAAATGCAGACACTAACTCTGAATATTTTTGCATTTGTAAGGGAAATAGTGACAGAATTGTATTTTAATGCTTTTCTTTCCTGTTACTTTTCCTCAGCTCGTTTCGCTCCCTACAAACCCGTGGACATCATGCTCAAGCCCTTGCTGTTTGAGGTGCCCAGCATCACCACAGACTCTGTGTTCGTGGGCCGAGATTGGCTATTTCAGCAACTGGAAGATGTCCTTAGGGCCAGCGGGTCTACAGAGAACCACGGCGCTGTAGTTGTAGGCAGTGTGGGTTACGGGAAGACGGCCATCGTCTCCCGGCTAGTAGCACTGAGCTGCCACGGAGGTCGAATGCGGCAGATAGCCTCCAACAGTCCCAGTGCCTCCCCAAAAAGTAAGCCGCTTTAATATCCACTGACAATATCAACTCAAAACCATCTGATTTCACAAATTACATAAAACAATTTTTATGAATGCATTAAATCCTAAATATACTCAGTTGGATTTAGAACTCATATGTCTATATTTATTCATGTCTTCATTCATATGTGACAAATTGTGTGACTGTGTCTTCCAGGTAGTGGCGGACCAAGCACAGAACTTCCACTCAGCCAGCCCCCACAGCCCACTCCACCTTCCAGTGCGACCAACACGCTGAGGACCAACAGCTGCCCGGGCACCCCCGAGATGCAGCGACGTAGGGAGGAGGCTGTCAAGCGGCTGGCTGCAAAGGTACAACTTCCGCCAATACAGCCCCTCAGCATTCAAGAGGAATCACAGTGTCACTGGAAAATAAATTGTCTCACTTGATCCATCCCAAAAAGTCAGTCAGCTTCATCATAAAAAAGGTCTGACTACGCCTGAGAGCAAAATGTTGTTATGATAATTAATCAATCATTATTGAAACAAAAGCAGAGGTATCTGCTGTCAATGGTGTACACGTATTGATGTACTGCGTTGTCTATTTTGGACTGTATTATCCACCCTTCTTGCAGTTCCTCTGTTTGTTCTTGCTGGATACTCTCCCTCATTACAAAGATGTTCATGGTGGGCTGAATTGCTTTTAGTATGTATGAGATGCACTTCCAAAACCTGATACTGGAGGCTCAGCTCAGCTCAGTTGATTTATGTTTATATGTGTTTGTATTTGATTTATGGTTGTTTATGTTCATTTGTTTGATATTCAGCCTCTGAAATATGGATGGTTTTTCGCTGAGGTTATGAAAGACGATGCCACTATTGGTCTCTCGAAGACCTTTAATATCACAAGCTTGTTTGATTTGAGAAGCAGTGAGCTTAGTTAAAGACATGGCCATGAAATACCAAGTTCAATATTAATGTCCGCAGCATCTCACTACTGCAGTGCGACCGTGGGGATTTGGGAAGATAGAAAACCTCAGCTCAAGTCTTTAGCATGCCCCTTTCAGCTCACAGATTGAAGGCATTTGCATTGTGTAGCGGGAGGATCACCAGAGGGTCTCTCTCGCTGCCATGGGACCACACTTAACGGTAGTCAGAAGTTTTGTCCTTAATAGAAAGCTGTTTCAGCTGATGTGAGTCTGTTAGCGTTCCCACACAACCTGGAAAACCTGGGAAACAGTTGACTGTTTTTTCCAGTCATTGAAAACACATGGAAAATGTCCAGGAAAATCTTGTGTTGTCCTGGGTTGTATCTATTGGAGCCTTCCATCGCTCCAAGTTGTGTTCTGGATCATATTAATCAGAAATTATGGATGTGAATATTTTAAATAGGCTGCTCTCGGTCATGTTGTGGAAATGCTGCGAACACATCCCAAAATCACGTCACATGAACTTTTTTAAAAGGTTAAGTAGTGTTAAAATGATTAGCATGTTTGGTTCAGTTGCTAAAGTTGATGCATGAGAGAGATAACTTCTAAGACAACTAATAATCATAGACTGCACATCTTTTAAGTCAGACCTCCATAGAGAGAAACATATTTATGTACAGCACGATCCCTGTCTGTCATACCCGCTAAATCACCACTGAAAATGTCTTGGAACAGTCCTGGACGATGATCTCTCGAACAAAGTATGAACCCTTCGGCTAACTTAACATTTTTGCATTTAAGTCAGCAACACTGCCATCATTATTGTAGACCACTGGTCTGTGACGGAGTTGGCAGTCAAGACACAAACAGGAGTTGGACCATATTTCTGCAATGCTTTCTCCAATCATGACCAAAATAGTTCAGTTTGCAGACAAGTCCTCGCTGTACCTCAGATGTTCTCAACTTAATGCACTTTGGCTTGCTATGTGGAATTGCTGCTTGCGGTTGTCTTTTTTATTTTTTATTGTTAGCTCCACATCTTGGGATACATTTAATACAGATTTAATACTGTCATGTTGGTACGCTTTTGTCAATCAAGTTCTAATGATACAGTTTTCATCTCGCTATAATCTATATCTCTTCATAAATACATATATATATATATATATATATATATATATATGTATATATATATATATATACATATATATATATATATATATATATATATATATGAATATACATATGAATATATATTTCATTGGCCGAAACGTCTCTTCTGGTCTTCACTCCTGCTTCTTAAGGGGCTACTGTGTGGTTTATAAAGTAGCACCACAGCTGCTTACCTACCGTGCAACACCAGCACATTCAGTTAATTTTTGAAATTCTTGCAATTAACAGAAACTCTCAGAGGCATGTAATAACTTTTGAATGTTTTGGCCTGCTGACCGTTTTAACAAGGAAGATTGGGGGCCACTGTGTTTCAGAGAATATTTTAGATCCACAATGGCATTCACTTAATTTAAATACCTTTTTGATAGTGGGTTGTTAGCTCTTTTTGATCGGTGACACGGCTTTCTAATGGGACTCTTTGGCGCTTACATCCTGGTGTCCCTGTAACACCTTCAGTTAACACTCTTGCCCTGTCATGGATACCTGCTTAATAGTGAAATGGAGCATGAAATACATTCTGTACAGTTTGCCTCTGGAAATACAACATTTTATGTACCAGTCATCTGACTTTATGCCACTGAGGCTCATCTAAATGTCTAATAAACCCAAGCGATATCCCTCAAGCTAATAATTGGGTAAATTGTTTCCAACAGGCGCTCAGTGATGTGTGAATACTGATGCTCTGAGCAGCGTCTGTCAAAGTCTGTCAGTTCTTTTTTTATCATTGATTTGAAAGTGGTCTCATAACCGGGGCACTGAGGCCATTACATTTTATGGTCTATCGCAATTTTATATCTCACCCCTATTCCAGAGGCACGTTTTAGGCATTGTTTCTCGACAGCAGATTCATTTCTGTGGCAGTTCATGAAGAGCTGCAGGTGCACTGCAGAGTTTTGCATCATATTTGTTGAGATGCTTATTGCTTATTGATGAGGCAGTCGTCTACATGACTTGTACACCAACTATCACTGCAGTCTCTTTGTCAGGCCCAGATCAAAAGATATTATATTTATACGAATGGCAGGTCACTTTCATTCATTCAACAGTCTGTTTTCTCTAGAATATTGTGTTCTTTAAAGGTCACAGCTAATTTGATTTCATGGAATTGAATGGCTTTTTTTTTGCATTGCTTTTAGATTCACTCTTTGAGTTACCTACTTTTCTGACTATCACATAAGCTTTACAAAGATTGCCACTTTTGTAAAGAGCACACATCTGGAGACAACTAGTTATTAACTAGATATTGTAATGACAGACTGGTACAATGTGCCATAGACGAAGCTCTAACCCCAGGGTTTAATGTGTAACTATCACGGCCCCTTCTTTGAGCACCGCCGCCATCATCGGGCTCTGGATTGTTGCACAAAGTTTGGTATTATTGTTCCTACCTAGTCTTGTTTTAGATCTCAAAATCACTGTCAACATCATGCAGCCAGAGAAATATAGTGAATTCATTAGTTAATGTGGTTTGTATTTACTCCATTACAAATGTAGACATACAGATGCTACTGTGGTTTGGCTTGGAACCAAGTGCGTTAGTTGGTTATTCTTTTAGAAGATGGTCATCATTGTTGATGGAATAATAGGCAGCAGCAGCACCTGCTCCTCTTCCTGCTGATCTTGGAAGTGTGTCAGCTCCTCCAGGTTGGACTGTAATTAGAACAAAGTCACACATCCCCAGGGCATCTCTCTTTGCTTCTTCCCCAATCCGTGTCCCGCCCTTTTGCTTCTGAATCAGACCTCCTTTGTACACTGCAGCAACTTCAGAAACAGAAGATCCTTCTTTTAGACATCCTTTTTTATAGTAGAGTTTATCTGAGGTGTTCGGCCTTTGCCCAGTTACTTCATCACCCCTCTAAAGTGTGTTTTTTAAACTTGGTTGAAGAGACCACATGTGGCTTTCTGGAGGGTAGTATGAATAAAAGAGCATGAGATTCGAGACTGTATCCACAGAATGTTGTTTTTAATCAACAAAGCAGTCGGATTTTGCAAACGCTTTGAGGTTTTTAAACGTTCCCAGCTTTGCATATTTTTCATTGCTAAATCCAAAACTAATTAACCTTTATTACTCTGACATGTTTTAAATACGCCTTAAGTCTGAAATAGCTCTGGCTTTATCTGTCTTTCTCTCCTCTCTTTGTGTTTCAGGTGGTGGCATATCACTACTGCCAGGCAGATAACACGTACACTTGCCTAGTACCAGAGTTTGTGCATAGTATCGCTGCCCTGCTATGCAGAGCACACCAGCTCAGTGCGTACCGGGAGATGTTGCTGAAAGAGCCCCACCTCCAGAGCATGCTCAGTCTGCGCTCCTGTGTCCAGGACCCCTTAGCCGCTTTCCGGAGGGGGGTCCTTGAGCCACTAACCAGCCTTCGTAAAGGTAAAACACCATTGTATTATATTGTATTATTTCATGCTTCTGGGTGTCTGTTCTCCCTTTTTTTAAATGTGGTGATGCATGTTTTCGTGTGTCCTTGAGCATGTATTCATTACATTTGCTATGTCATATGACATTTATGCTATGTCATAAAAAGACGCTGCAGCTTGCAAATATTGCACAAATGCAAAAGACGATAATATAATACCAAATAATTAGGACAGTTCCCCCCCCTGATTTCAAAGAGTAACTAAATCAGCTGCCACTGATAACTGTTGTCTCTACAGAACAGTTAACTTGACATTTCAGTATGGAGTGAACTGTGAGCAGTGGCTGTATAGTCTCAGGGCAAAAGCCCTTATCACTTATCAGAGAGAAAGTTTAGTTACAGCATTGAAACAAGGCGCTTCTCACGTCACGGTGAAGTTGAACTGAACTGTCACAGTAAGGGCTGCACCTCACTGCCCATCGTCTAACCTGTGTTGGTTATTGTGTGCGTGTTTCCAGAGCGGAGGATTCCAGAGGAGGATCACATCATCTTGATAGACGGCCTGAACGAAGCCGAGTTCCATAAGCCTGACTACGGAGACACCATCGCCTCCTTCATCACGAAGATCATTACCAAGTTCCCCCCCTGGCTTAAACTTGTGGTCACTGTCCGGGTCAATTTACTGGTAAGGAAGAGCTCCTTAATAAAAAATAAAAACATTGTGCCCGACACAAAATATACGTAGACGGATATGAATAATATTAATTGTCAACATTTCAAATGAACCAACTCCAATGAAAGGTTCAAATCAGCTTCTTGATACGATTATAAAATGTAACAAAGCTCAAGTCAGATCTTCCGCCACCTCTTGATACTCTCACTGACTGCCATCGAACCCTGAAGATTTTGACAAGTGGGAAAGTTGAAAGGTTTTGCTGAGCTGCTCCTCCTCGTCAGACTACTCTCTACAGAGGCAATTTTGTCAACCGTATCCTGGAACATTCAAGAGGGAACTGAAGTATCCGTGACCCAGGATTCAAGCCTGTATGACGGGGAAGCAGCAGTCAGTCAGTGTGAGCTGAATAGCTTGGGGAAAGAGACACTAGGTCGACCAGTTACAGAGATGTGCTTGTGTTGAACTCACACTGGTGATAGCTGAGGTTTTGACGCGCCTGATGAGACACACAACGTCTGATTTTCTTTGCTGTGATTAAGCGCTGAGCCTGGGATAATAATGTGAGAGCTGACATCCACAGCTCAAGTTATTAATGCTCAGGCAGAAGTCAGGCCGAGTGGCATCAGTATGCAATTCACAAAAAAAACAAGTTCTGCCCATTTGCTTTTATCCGAGTCAGAATATAATTAATATTCGTTTTATGTCGAGGTTCTCTGGATATGCTAAATCTATCTATTGTAACAGTGACATTTTGCATCTATGCTCTTCTGTATTCACCTCTATTAATCCGTCAGGGTCCGTTTGTGGTGTGGAAAGATTTTTTTGGGCTGTCTGTTGACTGCTCACAATGCAATTTAGGTGTAGCTCTGTAGGTGGACTCTGATTGACACAGTGGAGCAGTTTTTAAATTAGGGAATTTGTGTCACAACCTCTTAAGTTGCCAGCCAATTTTACATGTCACATTGTCAGAGTAAGTCGTAGATATAAAAAAAGGATGAAGAATTCCTATAGCATTGAAAAGGCCACATAATACTCCGTATTCAATGGAATCCATGAAGAAATACTACTCAGTTTGCATAGAAGTGTCATGAAAGGGTCACTTTTTTGTGTACAAGCAAACAAATAGGATGTCAGCACGGTGGAAGGGTTCAGGATATTGGCCTTTGCTTGCTGGATTAATATCTGGCTTATCGGTGAGGTGTTGCTAGCACTTCACTCACCTCGTGGATTATAATCAGTGCGATTCAGTGACTCTGTGCATGTGTGGACACACGTGCACGTGTGTATTTGCTGTACCTTGTCATGATGAGGAAGAGTGAAGTGTTATCTCACTGAGGCAATGTTTCTTCAGCCTCCGACAGGCAGAGGATTGAAGGATTAAGGTGCATTGATTTCTCAAACCCCCAGGACATAGATTGAAATGTGAGCTCTGGCTCAGACCTCTGTTAGAAGTATTCCTGTTGCCCCCCAACATCCATCCATGCCCTGCCTCTTAATACTCACTTTCCCAGTCCTGTTTTTTCCTCACAGCCACATTTCCAAAAGTGTCTGCTTCTGCCTGATAGCTCAGCATGTTTGCTACCCTACTGCTCGAAGACTAAGCCATTATTCATCTATTTGTCTGTTGTGGTAGAATACAATTTATATTGCAGGGACGAACTAGAAAACTACTTATGTTATCTGGGTTTTGAGATTTAATGGGTACATTTTCTCATTAATGTAGGCTAATTTGCAAAGAGCATGGAAATATAACTTTTTATATGTCACTGACTGTCTTTACTATGTCTCTTCTATAGGAGATCGCAAGCCTTCTGCCCTTCTCCAAGATCTCCCTGGATGACTTTTCCGACAACACAGAAATAAGCAACGACCTCAATGCGTATATCCAGTACCGCATCAACGGCAGCAAGGATATCATGAACAATATTAGCCTGAATGGCAAAGCCGACCCGATCACAGTCGGCAAGCTCAGTAGCCACCTGATCTCCCGCAGCCAGGGTTCCTACCTGTATCTCAAACTAACCCTGGATCTGTTTGAGAGAGGTCACCTGGTGATCAAGAGCGCCAGCTACAAAGTGGTGCCCGTTTCGCTGGCGGAGCTCTACCAGTTACAGTGCAACATGAAGTTCATGACCAATTCAGCCTTTGAGCGCTCACTGCCCATCCTCAATGTGGCACTCGCCTCACTGCACCCCATGACTGACGAACAGCTGTTCCAGGCCATCAACGCCATCTTCGTCCAAGGGGAGCTGCAATGGGAGGACTTCCAACAACGCATGGAGTTGCTCTCATGCTTTCTCATCAAACGGCGGGACAAGACACGCATGTTTTGCCACCCCTCCTTCAGAGAGTGGCTGGTGTGGAGAGCTGATGGAGAGAGCACAGACTTCCTCTGTGACCCCAGGTCAGTCCTCTTTGCCTTTTTAAGAGAATGTACTAACTCAGCAGTTCTCCTTTTTACAATCTGTAGTCCATTTAGATCCCAAACAATCTGTAGGGAAGTATAAATCAAGCCCTTTGAGTTCAAATATTATGCAGACAGCACTCATGAGAAAAAATCATGTTGTTTGTCCCTGAAGTTTCTACTCTAATAATATGTGAATCATGGCCAAAACATTGCATGAAAAGTAGCCTGACAAGGACTTTGTGTAGAGAATAAGTAAAATATTCTCATCAATAAATGGAGAATGATTCATATGTTGGAGTCAGCGAGGAAATTGGCTATGAGATGTTCCAGGTGTTTGTTGTAATCGTAACCCACTTTCTATAATGAAGTCGCTATTATATACTTTCATTTTTAGTTTGTCACAGGCAATCAACATTCACAGGAACTCCATTGAAACTTAGAGATGTGCTGGATGTCAAAAATATATGGGATACATTTTGTAAAAGTAATTTTGCTAGTGTGTGTTCCTGTTCACTAAAACATGTTTTAGTGAATGGTTATTATAATATAAAAAATATAAGTTAAAAACTAGTCCTAATTTTTTTTTTATAGTATTTGTGTGAATCTACCGTGTTTGTCACTCGAGTTTCTAGAAGAAACTTCAATCTGCAGAAAATGATCAGTGTTTCCTTCTGTGCCCTTCTTTAGCGTATCTGCTTTAGTAATGCTGCCTAATTGTAATTCTGGAACCCCCTCAGCCACATTAGAGACTTCAGTCATTCACAATTATTAAAATGGATGATGTCACTGTGGCGTGCTTTTTTTCGTCCCTGACGCTCATCAGTATCACCTCTGCTCATACAGTGGTGTTTCTAACTGGACCCGAGCCAAGCTTCATATTCTGGTCATTCACAGCCTTCCAACTCCGTCATTAAAAAACAAAGACTCAGAGTCTGGCAAAGGGAATGCACAAGCTGACAAAAGCTTGCCTCACTGCCTCTCTGTCTGTGCCAGGGCACGAATAGAGAGAATTTTAACCAGATCAAAGCGATCTGCAATCATGCATGTCCTTTTAATGAAGTTGGGCATTAATTAATGGCAGAGTGCCTGAGTGGAGATTGAAGGGAAGAACCCAGGGGTTTTACACTCTTCCCCATCCTTCATGGGGGTATTCTGAATTCATCCCTAACTCACCCGCCAAAGTGCTCTTCATGACCAAAATAAATGAGCATCCAAAGTTCATCCTGGAGCAAAAGACTGGATGAAACTTTATTATGAGTTTTATGAACATTCATTGTTCCACAGCAACAGGAAATCTCCTAGTGTTCTGCTGTCATTCTGTTTGGTACCTATTCTCCTTTATAGCTGAGTATCGTCTCTGTTGTTACCTCGCACAGGACTGGCCATGCTCTTATGGCTTTCATGCTTTCCCGCCAAGAGGGGAAACTTAATCGTCAGCAGACGATGGAGCTGGGACACCACATCCTCAAAGCACACATCTTCAAGGTACAGCTAAGGAAGCTAAACATGCTCTCCACATTTATCTTTGATTGAAATAAATCCTTTCTGGGATTTTCATAGTGTTCACTCTCTGTTTATTTATTCATGTTTCTAAGCTACGAGATGAGAAAAGAAACACTTGTTCAGCTCAAGTCCATTGACTTTATGTATGTGTGTTTTATCTCTTTGTGCATTCAAATATACATTGGTGTTTGTGTGTGTGTTTGTGCGTGCAGGGGCTGAGTAAGAGAACGGGTGTGTCATCCAGTGTCCTGCAGGCTTTGTGGATCAGCTGCAGTGCTGACGGCCTTTCTGCAGCCTTGGCCTCCCTGAGGAATCTCTACACACCCAACGTCAAGGTAAAGATGCTCTACAGCTCTTCTCCAGCTCTTGTGTGTCAGTTAGACCTAAAACAATCCACCCAGCAGCTGATTAGTTGATCAAACAGGCTTCTCAATACTATATATCGATTTTTTTTTCTATTGGTGGTCAGACCAAATAAGCAATTTGAGGACATCGCTCTAGAATCTGGTTACTTAAAATGGGCACATCTTCATATTTTAGACTTTCATTTTGATAATTCATATAAGTAATTGATTGATGAATCCCAAAAGTCCCAAATTATTTCCCTAAAACTCTTAAATCCCACTCAAACTGATTATTAGTATACATGGCATTATTAGTTCATATGAAGAATTCAAATGTCCTCCCTGAATGCTCTTTCAATTCCACACATTTACGTTGTGATTATTATGAATCTCACGCTCTTTTCCTTACACATACTTATGGGGATGAACTCAGAAGAGATTCACTTTTGAAACTTCCATGAAAAGCAGTATGAGGATGCTCACGGCCTCGACTGATTCCTCCCGTTTCTTACCATTAGCTTGATCCATCGTTGTGTCTTGTCCCGAAGGCTGAAATTAAAAACCATTAACTGGCAGGCAAAAGTGTAAATGAATATAAAATAATTAAAGTCAGAGTGAGTTACTGATTGTAAAACTATAAAAGCCTAATCTTTCTTCTTGAAGCATTTCCTCACATTTCCCATTTTCTCATAACATTTCGCAATAATTTACATTTTTCTCACATTAGCCTCGTTTGGCATTTCTTGTTCTTCTTACAATATGTCCTATTTGTGCTTATATGATAATGATACGATAATAACATGTCTCAGTATGTTTAAGACAATGACTGATGAAGGGTGTGTGTGGCCAATGTAAGCAATGAATGTAGACTAGAGCAAGTGAAAAGAGTGCGTCAGTGATAAAAGACAGTCGGTTACATTTGTTATTTCAAAATGTTTGGATTACAACTGCTTATTTAGACCCAAGAAGAAGGCAGATGCATTCAGTTTGCATCTTTGGCCAAATTTAATATCATATATATCTTGTAGCTTAATAATATTTCAAGACAAAATTATTTACTTTTTGTTTTACACAGTGAATAGCCATTTATGTATCAGATATTTAAGGCATTCTTATTATCATACAAGCTACGCAGAAAGTGAAAAGTGTTAGCAGGAAATTTGGGAAGTTGATGAAATGTGCACTAGGATGAAGAAAATAGGAAACTTGAGGATTCAGCAAAGGATGGGGGTCAGAAAATAATTAAAGGATAAGCTTCTTTTTTTTACTATGAATATAAACTATGGTATTTAACGGCTGTATTTATCCAGATATTTAGTTCCACTTTTGAGGCCTCGGATATTCTACTAATGGTTTGTTGCTTTTGGAGCCCTTCCAGTTTAGTTTTGAAGGGGGGAAGTATTGGCCTTTCCTAGATTATGTCACAATGATGTATTCTGGCTTGAAGCTAAATTATCCCGCATATTATAGTATTTCATTGGTATTCCATCACTTGTTGTCATCCTTAATGTCCATTTGCGAATTATTGTGTGCAAGTACAACATCACTCAAAGAGACAGTTGCAGAATGACCTTGTTCTGTCCTCTGGGGAAAACAGAGAATCACTGTTAATTCATTCTACTTTGGATCCAACAAAAAACACACAATTTAATTTCCTGGTGTCGGATACTCATTTGGCTCCGTGGTTCTGTTTGACTAAGCATTCATTATTGATTTCCTCATTGAGGAAGAGAACAACGCACTTAATAATTGCATTCAGCAGAACGTGACCACTTCATTTGGCGTCTGACCTTTGCTTGGAGAAAAATAGGTGAAGCTGAAGCAATAAAAATGTTGGCACTGAAATTAGGGGGAGAACATCAGATTTGTTTTGAATCTGAGCTTTAGATTCTGCTGCTGTTTAAGTGAGTCCCTGTATCTGGTGTTCACAAAATCCTAAATGCATGGGCTGAGTGCATAAGGATTCACGTGATCCTTCACATATATTCTTTATATATGTTTTAATGTAATGATTCTGTCATTCTAATGATCCATGTTGCTATTTTGGTCTCTTCTTTATACACGACATCCATTGCATGTCTCTCCGTCCTGGAAGAGGGAGGCCTCATCTGTTGCTTTTTGAAGTTTCTTCCATTTTTTCCCTTTTTTAAAAGGAGAACAGAGGGCTTTGTATTCCCATTGTAAAGCCCCTTCAGGCAAACTTTTGATTTCTAATATTTAGCTGTATGAAGTAAATACAACTGACTAGACTTTACATGGTTAAAAACAGCCAGATTGTTTACCTTGAAATCACAGCATGTTGTCAGTCGTTTGTTTGCAATCTTCAATTCAGTTAAAAGGAAGCTTTTACGTAGGAGGGCTTATAAATGCAGAATTGTTTTCAGACAATACACAAGTGCACAGGTGGTAACACTTTGTATACACATTGTTCCAACACCAGCTGTCTGTGTTTGCATTTCATTTGTACAATCAGGTGAGCCGTCTGCTGATGCTCGGTGGTGCAAACGTGAATTACCGCACAGAGGTCCTGAACAACGCGCCCGTGCTTTGCGTCCAGTGCCACCTCGGGCACCAGGAAATTGCCTTCCTGCTGTTGGAGTTTGGGGCCAGCGTAGACGTGGTGTCTGAAAATGGCATGACCCCCCTCTGCTTTTCAGCCGCTGCAGGACACTTGGGAATAGTCATGCTGCTCTGCAAGAGAGGGGGCAAGGTGAGGTTAAAGATGCGTTAGAAATATAAAAACCAAACAGTTTTCCGTCTAAAGTCATGTCTATAAAACATACAGGACATGTATCCAAGGTGAAACTAACCATTGTATTCCCATCAGGTTGATCATGTAGATAAGAGTGGCCAGAGTGCACTTGTCCATGCAGCTCTTCGAGGACACCCAGAGATTATCCAGTACCTGCTGGAACTAGAATGGAGTGCTGAAGGGCAGCAGCAGGACTGTGCTCTGAAGAACAAAGCTCTGCAGCAGGCTTTGATAGCGGCATCCAGCATGGGACACACACAGGTCTGACTCACACACACAAGCACATGTTTTACTTCACACACAATCAACCCCCACCAGCACCCTCGCCACATACAGTAAAAACAATGAATGAAATGAATTTGAATGAAAAAGCTAAGACACATACATACAAAACACAACATATTTTCAAAAATGCTCTCCACATTTAGGTTTTTTCTTACTTTACAACAGCACTGCTACCCTTCCCTGTGTGTTTTCACAACAATCGTCCACACAATATCTTCCAGAAAGCAGAGGTAGCTATAGATTAAATCGGAGTACATCTTTGTTCTCAGTGAAGATGACTGAAGGTTTGAGCCGTGTATGTCTGAAAGCAGGATTCAGTGATTGCTGCCCAGGTGTGTTGCACACTTAAGGTTTATTTTGGCTTCCTCATTAGTTGTAATGGGATCCTGAGGCCCGGCTCAGAATAACAGAACTGGGCCAAGCTAAGCTGTCAACCCACATGTAGAAGGAGACCCCGTTAAAGTCAAAGTATTAATCAGATTGGACTCGACTCACATAACCTGGAGTGATTCAGGGACAAGTGGCTGTCTAGTCTGCTGTGATTAATTAAGAGGAATTTTCTCAACCAGCGGGATCCCATTTGTTGCTATTCTGCTCCAAAATTAGCATGTTGTATAACCTCTTAAAGATTTATTTGCTATCTTATGTTGAAACAGTATGCCATTAATCCAAGTTTCTTTTTTGGCAGGTTGTGAGAGGCTTGCTGGCATTGAATAATGAGCATGCTGTGCAAATTGATAGCCATGACACACTGTGGGGAGAGACAGGTATGTCTTCATCCATCTTGTTGCATTACGTGGCTCTCTTGTATCATCACCTGCTGTTTTAACATTCTGGACCTCACTGCTGTTATTGCATGCTGCAGTGGAGGTGTGTGTGTGTGGAGGTGTGTGTGTCTCTCTTCTGCAAAGTAATGCTCTCTGTTTGATGTGGAGCTCATCCCAAACGTGTGTGCATTTTTATGGCTGTTCCAAGTTCTCCTTTGCTTTCTGGTAAAAGCATTACTTGCTGTGGCTCATGTGGGTTTCTACTTTGAGTTTGGTCCACACAGCATTTCATCTGAACAATGATTTCCCAACATGCCGCTGTATTTCAGCTCTAGTATCCCTTGGTGCTCTATGTTAAGATATTTCTAACAGTTGGGACATTTTGAAGTTACTCTACCAGCTGTTGTTTGTATTGTAGACCCCATTTAGGTATAAACAAATTGCATATTGTTTATTATCCACTTAGATTTAGTTGTTGACATTAGCGGAACCTTTTTTTTAGGCGACTCGTAAGTTTGTTTTTCTGCCTGATTAAAGTTGATTGATGACAGAAAGTGAGAGGCAGAGTTTGCTTTATCAGGAGTAGATGTTGTGGAACCTGGTTGGTTGTGTTGTTCATGGCCTGTTCAAAGCCATTGAGATCAATGCAAAAAGCCATGTGGAGCAGCAGGGAACAGAATAAAGTCTGGATGCAGGAAGTGGCTGCCAGGTGTGAAACTGGGGGAAAAGAAAACTGAACAAAGTAGTCGAGAGCAATGTTTACTTTGACAGAAATGTCACTGTAATGATGTAACTGGCCAGAAGAATATGTATTCACACATGTGCTTTGTTGTTCCCTGTTTAAGTACTACACATATTTCTTAGACATTATCCAAGTTTCAGACAGTGTTAGAGCTGCAATATTTTTTATGAAGATTTTTGAAATATTGGATACGTTTGAAATGTTTGTCTCATCTTCAATGTGAGCTTTTGCTTTGAGAGCTATAAATGTTCATATCGCACCCCTTCTTGTTTGACAATAGTGTTTGATGCTTTTTTTTTGCATAATCATACTAGAATAGATTTTTTAGCAAAAGGAGAATTTTAATAATAGTCTCTTTATGTCTGTCTCAGTTTTAAGCCAGCAGGATTTAGCACGAAAAGTTTGGTGCCACAGGAATGTAGGTCAGCCTATTAGTGGAGAGGCTGTCCACAGTGTGGTTAACTGGTGCTTGTGTCCTGCAAAATGACTGCAGGACTTCAGAGCGTATTACAGTCCCGGGACAAAGAGTCGTCCCCCTGAAATATTCCTTTGTGGAGCCGCTGCTCTATTTCCACTGATGACTGGAATCTGTGTTCTGGTGAAATCGTAACACCTGCCTTCTTGTTGCTGAAAGCAAAAAGCATATGTAACCTGGCCATGGTTATTACTGTGGGTAATAGTAATCATACCCTTAACTTTACAAAGTGGATGTAAAATCACAGCCAGCACCCTCTTTGTATGCCTTCTAAAGTATTAAAATACTTTACAGGTAGCCATTGAAAGTTGCTGAGCTTGTGACTCCAAAACCCTTGGCACGACCGGATATTTTAATATTTCTGAACCCATCTGGCTGAATCTGTCATTTAAAACGAGATCCAGGCTGGGTTGTGCCTGCGGGGAAAAAAGGTGCATTTTCCGCAGACATATAATTAACATTGAGTGGTATATTACAGGTGGATATGCAGCTTAGAGGAGTTCACTACAGGCAGTAAAAAGGACTCTACCCATGTTCGCTGGATGCAAACAACAGAAATGATCAGTGCTGAGCAGCACTATATTCAATATCAGTTTCACTTCAAATCCCTTTTCTACCATCCAGTGTGCAGATTTAATAATCCAACCTGGCAACGCTCTGTTGCAGAGAATGACGAAACCGAAAAAGACCCTGCAATATCCCCTCTAAAACCGTCCATTCATCGCTGTCTCCAAAACAATTCTCCAATAACAACCTGTCTCTGAGAAGATGAATTTCATATTTAAAATTCAATGGAATATTACATCTTTATGCAAATGAGCCTCCTGTGTTTAAATAGAGGCGGATTGAATTGCACAGCTGTGGAAGCGCCGTCTTTTTAAAACCCCTCTTAGGATGCAAAACTCTTCAACGTTATGCAAAGAAAGGTAATTTACCTGCAAAGAATCATTGAGGTGAACGCTCAAGGCAAAGATCAACAAGTCCTTGTGTTGCAGGAGAGTAATCTTGCAATACTTTTGTTGTTTATATCCCCTGTGATGTACAGATGGGTATAAACCACCCTCTGTCTTTTTGTTAAGCATCTTAAAAATGAATAAATGTATAACAACTTCTGAAAAATGAAGTAGCCAGTGGGTACTTTGATACATATTATTCTTGTCAGTTGTTGTCATGGCAATAATCGTATTAAATGAGAACATATTTATTTTATTTGAGACAGGATTCCAATTTATTTTGGCATTGAGCATTTATTTGGTGGACAATGCTCGTCTTTGTTGAGTTTGCAAGTTCGTGCTGATCGATGCCCTCTTTCACGGGGTCTTAAGCTTGTGAACAAACTACCCACGGCCCTGAATACTGTAGTTAGAATGAGAAGTATAAGATGCTCCTGGGGTCTTTTCATCCTCTGTACAAGGCTCTGCTGTATTATTTCACATGTACAAAGAGCGCAAGTGTTCCTACTGTATAATAAGAGCACAGCATGAGCTAACCCAGGCAGCTATTTGTGGGTTTGCTCAGGTGCCTGGGGAAAAGATGCTCTTTATTCTCGCATCAAGTGACAAACACCTGCATTTTTACTGTGAGCGCTGAAGCCAACCCCGTGTTAGCTGATGAAAAGATATTTTGTTACAGGCTATATTTATCAGCGATTTGAAGAAAAGATTCTTCATCCAAACTCATGCTTCTAAACAGGAAGTTGATGCGTGAATAAATGCTCCTAAATAAATACGAAATGTAACTGAGCTGCAGAACATTTAGCTCCTTTCTTGTCACTGATTTCTTTCTTTCAATGAGGAGCAGTCAGATGTAAACAAAAACTTTTTTTTTTAGATAATAGAAATTTGGTTCACAGAGGGAGGAGGAGGAAAAGTTGTCTTGTGTGCTCAGTATAAATGCATTTCCTATGTAAAAGTCTCCAGGCGTAGCAAATTTGCCATTTTACGAATGACAAATCAATGTTTCAAAGTTTCCTTTAATATGTGGCCTGTAACCTTTTACATTTAATTCATTATCAAAGTATACTTAATTGAATGATTTATTAATTTATTAACTAAACTACTGATAAATTATAACATGAGCAAGCCCAAATTGAAAAATCCTCCTCTAATTCTGGTTACAAATGTATATGTAGAGCCTTTAATCAGTGTTGGTAGAACAGCTTGATGTTGTTTAATGGATCTCCAAAGTTCTTGTTAAAATGCCAGGTCACAACCTCTTCGTTGTTGTTGGTGGTATGTCTTGGGTTTCTCTAGCCTAGAAGTGAAGTGGGGGTGGATAAGGACATTATTATGTGTTTCCTTTGTAAATCCGTCTTATCAGATGGGGATTCAGAGTCTCCTCCTCAGGACACTTGTCATGGCTGTTTTGAAGGTGGGCTCCAGGAGGAGGCAGCGCAGAGTTGAGATGAGGCTGATGGATATCTTACAACACATATGCTAAGATAAAGTAAGGCAAGAATAGACAAGAAGTGGCGAGTCAAACTGAAACAATGTAGAAAAGGGAGCTCCTTCTCTGAAGAGCAGGAACGCTGAGATGCTCTAGTTTTAAGAAAAGTGTTCTTACTAACTCAACATGAAGATATGTGAATGTATGAAAATGGCACGCAGTGAGAACTCCTCAGAATACACTGCGTTATGTAAAGATAGGCGTCACTTTCAACATCAACAACTGCACAGCTGTTGATAGTTAGTTCAGTGTAACCACGGTGCTGCTAATGTTGCTCTCTGGAGCGCTAACACGGCCTAAATTTAGCCTCTCAAAATCATTGTTCTCCACTGTGCCGTGTGTATATCCATATTTTGAGCAGATGGAGGGCGGGGTTGTTTGGCTCTGACTGCTCATCCAGATGGATGATGTCAGTCAGATATGGAGGCTCAGCACCTTTAATCTCTCTGAGGTGAATATGAGAGAAGAGCTGTTCTGATTCTTACTCTGGATCTCACTCTGTTTTGACAAGCAGCGCTCATTTAAGACCGGCCCATCTGCTGCCGTATGCCAGCAGCAGCCGATTAACTGTAAGCGGTGAACATTTCAAGAATCTGTCTTTGATTTCTTCACAGACCCAAATACAAGCAAAATGATGTTTTCTTCTTCTTTTTGTTAGGAAGGAATTTGGAATCCAGTTAAATCGTGTTCTGGAAAAGATACAAAATATAAATAAGAACGGGTGTTTAGCACAATTGTTTTACTTTGTTATCTAATGTTTGTCTGGTAATGCGTAAAATCTCTCTGTACAAGGCCCTGGGGAGCTTAAGGCAGAATTCAAATGAGTTTAATAAGCATAGCGTAATTGTCTGTTTTTAAACCCAATTAGCGCTGAGCATTAGCCTGCTTTTTTCTGCTCGTCTTTGAAGAACAAGAGGGATTCTGGGACTGCAAACAGTATTGAGATCCAAGTCTTTCTCTTTCCACATACTTGGGTTACTAAAGAGCCTTGCTGTTGCTCGTGTACAGAATAAGTCTGTGTGTACTGTACATGTTGCCATTTTCACTAATCTTCTACCTATACAGCAGCCTATCTGGCTTAGTGTGGAGTGTGATGCTTTATATTCCTCTCTAATCTCACTGCTGTACGATAACCTCACTTTAAGTTGCTCCTCTGTACAGATCTGAATAAAGAAGTCAGGACTACTTCAGATCTTAACAGCTGCTCTTTCATCCTCTCTTTAGCCTTGACGGCAGCAGCCGGCCGGGGGAAGATGGAGGTCTGCAGCTTCCTGTTGGAGCAGGCGGCGGTGGTGCAGCAGGTCAACCGGCGGGGGGTGTCTCCTCTATTCTGCGCCGTCAGACAGGGACACTGGCAGGTGAGACACGCTGAGTTGCTCTTTTCAGCCAGACAAACTATCCCCCTGTACCCACAGCAATCACACCTCAACATGATCTTCCTCTAAGGAACAGTATGTGGTATTCAATTGTTGTCTAGGTTTATACGTCCTGCCCATAGAGCTGGTTCTGGTCTAATTGTTTCCCGACACGTGGTCATGGTCCCTGCCAAACAAACTGAGTTGAATGAGCTCAGACACCTGCATGTGTTTGATGCCTGTTCTCTGACTGACTGTTTCCTAGATTGCAGAGCTGCTATTGGAGCACGGTGCTGATGTCAACATCAGCGACAAGCAGGGCAGGACCCTACTCATGGTGGCCGCCTGTGAGGGTCACCTGAGCACCGTAGAGTTTCTGCTTTCTAAAGGTGAGCTTCAACATCAGCACCACAGAACATCCACCATTAATACCATCATTCACCAAGGAATTACAAGGCAGTGACTACGTATTGGCTGGATTTATTAACTTAACAGAATGAGTATTTAATGACTATTACTTGTTTTAAAGGTGCATCTTTGACTTCGATGGATAAGGAGGGACTGACCCCCCTGAGCTGGGCATGTTTAAAAGGACACAAGAAGGTTGTGCAGTTTTTGGTGGAGAAAGGTGCGGTCATCGACCACACAGACAAAAATGGACGAACTCCGCTGGACCTCGCTGCCTTCTACGGAGATGCGGAGATTGTAAGTGAAAATAGTTTCAAACGCCCCCAAAACACCGAACATCAACGCCACACTTCATTCGGCCTTAACTGAGAGCGTCCCTCGGCCATTATTGCACACATACCGTTCTGCATCAGGCCATGACTGTCAACACGGTGTTTCTGAGTGTTTAACTGTTGGTGCTCTCATGTAGGTCCAGTATTTGGTGGAGAGAGGAGCCGTGATAGAGCATGTAGACTACAGTGGGATGAGGCCTCTTGACAGAGCCATAGGCTGTCGCAACACGTCGGTGGTGGTGACTCTGCTGAAGAAAGGGGCCAAGCTGGGTAAGCACAATGCGTTTCCCATATGTCCAGGTGTGAAACTGGTACTGTAAAGGTTTGAGTTTGAGTGCTCGTCAGTTAGTTTACCACTTTGTCAGTCGTTACTCCTGTGGTCTATAGAAACAGTTTTTGGTTTGCTAAGTATGTTTGTTTTGCCTCTTTGTCAAGCTCCTTTCTGTCTGCTCAGTATCCCATGGTATAAGAATAAGATCAGACTAATTTTGTGGAATGTTCCGGGAAAAAAGCCTGTTTCCATTCCTGACTTTCACTCGCCGTTCAGCTTGTGTGCATGTGTGTGTGTGTGTGTGTGTGTGTGTGTGTGTGTGTGTGTGTGTGTCTGTATGCTCACTTTTACTCGTAGGTCTGTGTGTGCGTGTCATTCCTCTTCTCCCTCATGCTCTGCTTGGCTAATTTAAGAATGTGACTTATCACCTAAATGACATTCATAGAGCTATCTGGGTCTGCGGCTTATCTCCAGTGCACTCTGCCGTCTCAGGAAAAAAAAAAAGTCACGGGTAGAACCCATACATTTCTTTTTCAGCACAGTTTAAAACTTTTTCAAGTTGATTGGTCACAAAACACTTCACATCTTTTCCTTTCACTACAAATGATTACTCTTGCATGACCTCTTTTCTCTTCACTCTCTCCCTCCTAACTCTGTCTTAACTGCCTTCAATAAACTAAGGCTACAGAACGTCACCTTACGATCGATCAGGTACAATCTTTAGGTAACTTTACCTTGTACCAATTTCCAGAGAATACAGTGACCTGCTGTTGGCAACAGCAACAAAAACATAACACGCCTCTCGACTTCTCTCTTTCCCCTCTACCACCACAGGGAACGCAGCTTGGGCCATGGCTACTTCCAAGCCTGATATCCTGATCATCCTCCTTCAGAAGCTGATGGAGGAGGGAAACGTACTTTACAAGGTAATGTGCAACTGGAAAAAACACTTTCCTGCCTTATTGAAATGTTTCATGTTCCTAATCTGTCCAGCTGTACTTTTGTATTATTATTAGATGTCAGGCTTTCTCATATGGAAGGGAAAAAACATTGAACAATATAATTCAGTTCAGCACAACAATGAAGTGATAACCATTATTTTCTAGCTCAGTTTAATGCAGAATATGAATAGATGTGTATGTTCCGCACCACTTAACAAAGAAGCTATGATTGATGCCTAACATTTACGCTCGAGCTTATGGGAGAAAAGACAAACTTGTCAGTTGTGTGTGTGTGTGTGTGTGTGTGTGTGTGTGTGTGTGTGTGTGTGTGTGTGTGTGTGTGTGTGTGTGTGTGTGTGTGTGTGTGTGTGTGTTTTTGGTCTGATTCTCATATGATTGATGAGAAGGGGAGGCTCAAGTCAGAGAACAGCTTTGCAGGAGTATCTGGTGAATATCTCTGCCTTGCTTCTCTCTCCCCGTATTTTCCTTCTGGTTCTGTCCTCTTCTTCACTTCTTCTAATGTTTGCCCTCCATGTGTCCTCCAGAAAGGGAAGATGAAGGAGGCCGCCCAGAGGTACCAGTACGCCCTGAGGAAGTTTCCTAGAGAAGGCTTTGGCGACGACCTGAAGGCATTTAAAGACCTGAGGGTCTCTCTGTACCTCAATCTCTCCCGCTGTCGCAGAAAAACCAACGTAAGCCTCTCAAGAGACACTCAACTTTCTTTTTCTTTTTTCCTCAGCCAGTGCTGCTATTCTTAGCTCAATCCTTTAATGACTGTTTATACAAGGCATTTCACTCAGCAGAGTTGTATTTGTCAGTGAGTAATGAATATCATGGGGCATCAATATATTAATATTTGCTGATGAATACACTTTTCTTCTGGTTGTATTAACTATTTCAATAAAAACAAACTTAATGGCACACAACACTGAACAATAAGTAACGGATGAGAAAAAAATAAAAAATTAACAAATAAGGAGGACACTAAGTTGGAAAGCATATTTCCCTTCACAAACAAAATAATTAAAGAATTGTAGAAACAAATTTCCTCTTAGATTATTTCCTTTATACATCAGAAACTGTATCAAATGTATGTTAGTAATTATTAGTCCAGGCATCACTTTGAACCATTCAGCAAGACCTGTTTTTTGGTCTCTTGACAGAGAACAATCCATGAAGCAGAAAAAGATCCTGCCAGTGCACGTCCGAAAGTTATACCCGCTGGTAGAAGAGTCCAGTCTCCTAAAAATCACAGCTGGGGAGGTTCTTGCTTCCAGAAAATAAGAAATATTCTCACATGAATGAAGAAAAGTCCTGCTTTCACTTTTACACTTCCAACAATACTCGTCAATCATGAGTCCCATTTATTTTAAAGTGAAATGTGTTAACTGACCACCCAACGCCTGCCACTATGTTTGAGTTCAGATCTCTTTTTCCTTAAACGTTCACAGTAACTTTATAGAGTGTTTGCCATCATTTAATAAAACTGAAGCTGATTAGGCTTTCCTATGCGAATCAACGTTTTGAAATGTTTTAGGCAAAGATGAATCAGTGACTAGGACTCCAGTTTGTGAAATGAGTTGAGCATGTGTGGGCAGGGGAAGCTTGTTAGTGTTCAGATGGCAGCAGGGAGGAAGCTACAAGCCCACTGGGCAGTGGACTCAAATCTCCTCAAATCTTTTCAATTCCTGCATGTGCCGGCCTGTCTGCTCACTCAGCCAGAGTTTCTGTGCCGAGAAGAGATTTCACAGAATGATGAATTAATGACTATTGCAGAAGGACTGGACATTTAAACAATAACTGAAGAAAACGTAAGACTTTCTAAGCTGTCTCTGAATTTCTGCATAATTGTTTCTACAGAAAAGCTCTTCATAGAAGTTTGTTTACATAAGTCTCAGTCTAGTCATGAGTCTTAGTTATAAATCTAGCAGGAAGA
This sequence comes from Taurulus bubalis, assembly GCF_910589615.1. Lineage (NCBI taxonomy): Eukaryota > Metazoa > Chordata > Actinopteri > Perciformes > Cottidae > Taurulus > Taurulus bubalis. Next base: position 12,069,366 of record NC_136603.1, read on the forward strand.
CGTTTGTAGCAAACCAGCTGATAATGTGATTACATCCCAAAAGCTAGAGGGAGATTAGGGGGAACAGGCACCATGATGTTGTCTATGGTGTGTTTCTACAGTAACAGCACCCGGGCATTGCCTGCCAGGCATTTTATTTCTTTACACAGAGCAAAACTGCTGGAGAGATGTGGCATATGTCGAATTCTGTCATCACTTAGTTTGAAAATACTGTTATTTCTTCAAAGCAATAAATACAACAATCAACAAAGACGAAACGTGTGTACTGTATATTTTAAAATCTTTAATTTTGTGATTGACATCGAGCTTGAATACCATCTGGCTAACTCATTTATTAATTCTGCTCTTCTTGTAGGACTTTGGGATGGCTGAGGAGTTTGCAACGAAGGCACTGGAGCTGAAGCCCAAATCCTACGAGGCCTACTACGCTCGAGCAAGAGCTAAAAGAAGCAGCAGGTAAACTATTGAGCACTGCTCCTGTGGTTGTTATTGGTGATTAATTATGCAGTCTGGTTCCGGTAACAATGTTTCCCTTCATTCTTTCTCCAATCCACAGGCAGTTTACAGCGGCCCTGGCTGACCTGCATGAAGCAGCCAAGCTGTGCCCCAATAACCGGGAAATCCGCCGTTTGCTGGCTCGAGTAGAAGACGAGTGTAAACAGATGCAGCGCGCTCAGACTAAAGGAGTCGCTGGAGCTGCAGCTGCTTCCAGCCAGGCTTCTGGAGGTCACGAGTCTGACCAGGAGCAAGACGACGGACAGGAAGACCCTTCAGAGCACAGCCTTGCCAGGAGTGTGGAAGGACAAAGAGACATCCTGGAGGAAGAGGAGGAGGACGAAGACGAGGAGGTTGATGTCTCGCTGCACGACAGACCGACTGAAGCCTGCTGGTCACAGAACAGTTATTCCTACAACAGAGTCTTACCCTCTGAGCCCGTCAGCAATAGTTTGGGCCCTCAGAGTCTGAGCCCCAGCTCACCGCCGGGCCCCAGCAGGCTGCCCCTCCACCGGTACCCTCGAGAGCACCGGGAGGCGCTGGCCCAACAGGGCCTGGTCCTGCAGCCAACCAAGCAAGCCCAGATAGTCAAGACCAACCAGCATATGAGCTCAATGCAGGCAGGGGGAGGGGCCGCGGGGGGCCGCGTGACAGGGGCCAAACCTCAATACGCTCCCTCCAGTCCCTTACCGAGCCGACACATGTCCAGTATCCTGAGGCCGGGCCCAGGCATCGACATCAGCCCTCTGCCGCTCCCAGCTGATGAGCCTGTGTACGGGAACCGCATGTCGCTGGCGGCTGCCTCCACCTCTACGGGCCACAGTTGTGAAAACGAGAGCCTTCATTCCTCCCAGGTTTCCTACTTATCCTGCAGCAGCTCCAAGGCTCAGGGCCAAGACCGGCTGTCTGTCCACTCTGCGTCCTCCCTGGATGGTTTGGCCTGCTCTGGTCCCGGACCTCAGGGCAACAACATTGACCCAGGAAAGGAAGGGATGTGCGGTGCAATAGGATCACAGGGAGGAGGAGGAGGAGGAGGCGGCAGCAGCATGCGCGTGTCCAGTTCCACCAGTAGCCTGGCGTCCAGCAGCAGCCTATCAGACAGCGGCAAGCTGGGACCTGACGTCCGCACCAAGATTTCTGACAAAACAAAGCACAGCCAACAGGCCAGTTCTGCAGCAGAGTACAAACCCAGACCCTTCATGGGCATCATTGACAAGACGGCACGCTTTCTCCAGCAGCAGCAGCAAATCCAGCAGCAGCAGCAGCAGCAGCAGCACCACGGTTTGCAAAGTTACCCGAGTCTGCATTCTGCGGGCCGCAGCTGGCTGAACCACTCGTCCGACAGTCTAGTGTGTCACAACATGTCGGCGATGGCCCTGCTACCTGTCGACTGCGAGATGCCTTACGCCAAAACAGTGAGCACTTACCAGGAGCAGCACAAACCTCCACCACCTCAGGGTGCTATGGCAATGAGTAGCTTACAAAACGGCATGCACGCCAAGGAATTCACAGAGAAGTTCTGCCAAGCTGCCAACTGTTACAAAGAGTCCAAGCCAGCACTGGCGATGCCGCACTCGTTCATGGACAGTAAACCCAAGCCGCCCGGCCTCGCCCGAGATAATCCTGCCATCCACGGAGCTTCAATGAAACCAAAGCGATCGTTTATAGAGTCGAATGTGTAGAGATGTTTGTTTTATCTTTCATACAGTCCACAGCGCACACAAACAAGCAAAAAGCTCAAGTGAAGAGTTGTTTAATTATTATTGTTTTAAACCAACCCCGAACACAATTGTCTCTTTTTGAGCCTTGCATGAAGTACAGTCTGCAAGCCGTTTGTTTTCCCGGTGTGAATACAGACTGCAGGCAGTGTACCGAATGCTCCAGATTTTTCTCCTCCCGACCCGTCGCTTGTGGCTGTCTGCTTCTGTTACATGACAACATGTCGGCCGTCATTCAGCCAAGCTGGAGACATTGCACTGAAGGAAGTATTTGGACATGTAGTGTACAGTCCTCATCAACGCAACGTGACAATGAGCACTTTATACATACTTAGGCCGCGCAAGTGCTTAAACAACATATTCAGTTATTACAGACCAGTTTATGGTGAGTGAAATGGGGTTTGAACTGTGTTCATTACGCCCATGGTGCTGAGAGAAGAGAGATAAGGAAGAGGAAAGTCCTCAGTGAAGGTGTAAGAAAGTCTAAAAGGACGGGCATTCCTGTGTTTTACGAAGGATGTTATAGATCCTCTTGTGTATATTATATAAATATGTATTTGTCCTTCTTTTCTGTGAAGATCTATGTTAAGTGTATTGACAAATTGAGACTTGTGTATTTTGAGTTTTATGCACAATGTTGTTTAAAAGGTGTTAAAGGTTCTTAAAAAACATTTGTTAAATGTGTTTGTACATTATATAAATCACCATTAACTTTGAATTGAAATCCGTTCTGTATCAGCTTGTTGTTGCTGTCTAGTTTAATTTATTTACAGCGCCAATGGCTTCGTTAATTGTAAAAGCAATATATTTTATATAGTTATTTTTGCACAGCTAATAAGACATTTAATGATTCTCAATAACGTTGAGTTTAATTGTATGCTACAATTGCAGTTTATATTACAGAAAAACAGTTTTGGGGCCGGTGCCATCCGCTCTATTTTAATATGTACGTTAAATGCAATTGTTGCCATGTTTTCAGTATTGTGAGCTTTATTAGCTGTGATCACATACTGTAATAGAACATTACTGCCATAGCCACCATGGGAGAGAGAAATAAAGACCCACTGAGGAACAAACTAACAGGTCTGCTGACTTTTATTCTCAAACACAAGTCTGCCCAAGTTAAGAGGAATTGATGATCGTCATGAGCCTAAAGAGGAGCGTAAACATTATATGGCCAATAAACTAAATGCGCCACTGTATTGAACAGTGGCGCATTTAGTTTATGAATTAGAGAAAATGCGTTATTTCAAATTCAGTTACATAGTGTTGCTTCAAGTGATCGTATCATTACATATACAGTATAATAAAAATGCCTTACAATTAGCAGGTATGCAGATATTTTGCTAAACAGGACTCTTTACTAAGTAAGTAAATATCTGTTAACTTATCTGAGCTTTTGGATTCTGATTATTTTGTACTGAGTTGCACCATGAACACATCTTTATTATCAGTAATTACTCAATGATAAATAGAGCACTTCTTATTAGATGAGCAGTTCCAGTATAACGATAACATTCCTGTTTAGTTGGCTAACAAGCTAAAATGAGCTGCTGTCTACTTGCTCTGCTTCCATCGTGTTATTGCCATCTTCAGAGCCCTGTTGGGGGTCAGGAGCGTGGTCTGGAGGAGCAGGTTCGTCATGGGGCTGCTTTTGTTTTTGCCCCTGACCCAGCTCTCAATGGCTTCTCGCTCGTAGGAAAACCCATCTGTGGAGCAGACGCACATTGTGATGCCTTACACACACACACACACACACACACACACACACCGACACAATGGGCAGGTTTCTCTGCATTTGCTGTCTAACCTGCAGCGATGACTGGATCCTTCATCAGCTCTCTGGTGATTGGACACAGGAACTCATCTGGGGCAGCGGAACCACTCGGCTCCGCTTTCAAGGCCTCGATTTCCCGCAGGAGACGACCGCGGAGGCCCACCGACTCTGAGAAACCAACACACCGTTTAGTAAAACTGGTACTTGAAATACATGCAGTGCAATTTCTCATAAGACTTGAAACGTAGTGATGCAAAGATGATTTGTATCCATTCCTCTACTGACTGTGTGTTTATTAATAATAATAATAATAATAATAATAATAATGATGATAATGCATTTCTTTTCTACCGCACTTTTCTTTCAAAAGAATCTCAGAGTGCCACAGAGCCAATATATAGTAAAACACATTAAAACATAGTTAAAACAAACTATAATAAAAAATAAAGTCAAAAACGCCTTCTTGAATAAAAAGGTGTTTAGGCCAGCCTTAAAAGAGTCCAGTATTTAGTATCTTTTTTAGTGTTCTGATAATATAAATCCTTATATTCTGCAGATATTCTCCATTACTCTTCATGCCTATTAAAGTTCAGGTTAGCGAGGTCAGTATAACACAGCTATGCAGCTGGAGTTGGTTGTGTCTATGAAAGGTCCAGTTCTCAAGGGAAGTCAGTCACACGCCTGCGCACTTCAACACTCACAACTGTTTATCAGTATGTTGACATTAGTGAAGCAGACGGGTCGTTGCACGGTCCAGTCTTGTGAGAAAAGATGAGAACACGGGATTCTCCTCCTCTTGACAGGATAGAGCCAATCAGATGTTAGGACGAGGCGAGACGAACCTGTGACGATAACCTGTGTATGAAAGGCCCCACTTCCGTTTGGGGGGCAGTGGTTCTGGACCCAACCTGCGTGTTGGCTGTACCACTCACTGCTTTTGCAATTGCAGCGCTGACTACTTTGCTTGTGATCATTTAGTAAATAAATATAGAGAACGAGAGAAGTTGTTGAACAGAGTTCTTCTGGAGGCTACACCAGGCATCCAATAATTAGCACGCATTAACAGTTCTAAATATGTGTTTTTCCTGTTGAACAGAATCAGCGACGTCACTCGACAGACTGCCTTTGTCCTCTCTCTGGCCTCTAAGATAAAACAAAGGCAGGAATAAATCTGGACCTCCACGGAATCAATCTGTGCCCAGACACAAAGCGCCAGACATGTTTACTGCGTGATGATTGCCTCACAACTCATGCAAGGTGTCTCCCCTGAGGAGTTTGTGTGGGTTGTAGTTTAAAAGTTAACATCTCATTATTCTACTCAGAAAAATAAAAAAATATGTAAGAAGGGCCAAAGGAGGAACAAGTTGCTCTCACACAGCTGCATGTCCCTGCCCACTGACAGCACCCTTTGAGTTTGTCATCAACTGCAAATTTCCCCACCTGCTTGAATGGAGGGAGGACTTTTACAGCCTCATGATTGGTGTGTGTCCGTGTGTAAAGCGGCAGCTCAGAGATACGGTGAATGAGAGCAGGTGCAGTAGAAACTCATTCAGACCAGCTTTTTAAAATCCTGAAGAGATTTTGTCTCAAATATATTGTTTTTATGCACAAGAAACATGACTTCAGAACGCAGTTTAACAATTCTATTGAGCCAAGAGATATTCTGTAAATGTATCCGGTAACTAGAGAATCCTTCCTATCGCACTATTTCATGCATTTCCACATATATCATATTTCTATGATACTTGCAATATTTCACGGTGTAGTTTCAAACTGCTAGACATGTAGTGAGACGTTCTCAATAATATATCATGTTCAGTTTTTTAAAACATTCTATCTTCAAGGGTATAACATTAGCAGTTGAATTTAATAATATATATCTACTTCATTCTGGTATTTTTTTGGGGGGGGAAGAACATAAAAAATGTAAGCGTAAAAATGTCTTCATTATTTTATCTATTCCGTTAAAAACCTTTTTTTTTCCTTTTTTTAATTTAATAGTCTCAGTTTAAAAACTACTGGAATCAACCCATAACATATCCACCAATACAGAATGTAATCCCCGCCATGTTACTAAAAACCCTAAATTCCCCCAAAAAACACAGACATGATGACTCAGTGTCCTCAATGGTCGCTAGAGTTTCTGAGCTGTATTGTGTTTGTCATTGATTGAAAAAACATCTGGTTTTAGGTTTGGAAATTATGTCAAGAATGCCAAAACAAAAACGACAGTATGACGTAAAGATGGATTTGATGACAAATTGTACTTTTAACACATATGGAAGAGGCTTCTGTATATATGTTGTATATTTTTGTTTAGAATACTAAAGTATGTCTAGTAGTTTGCATTAAAGTTTTTGTGAACGTGTGCACTCAAACTCTTTCCCCAATACTGTAGGAGAGAGTCATGAAGCATTCAAGTACACGTGACAAAGACTGGCTACCTCGATGAACTCGGTGCCTTCAACATCCTGCATTGCACTTTAAAGTAAAACAGGAAGCAGTGGAAGCTTGCAGTCACAATCATAAATACCTTGAATCCTACAGGAAAAGTGATGTTGCTTAATCAAAATGTCTTCTCCCAATGAAACACGAGGAACCTATTAGGACCCTCTATTCGATAGAAAAACGGCACTTAACAGCTCTTTAAGGGTTAAGATTTCCATAAGTTCCCACATATTTCATAAGGACTGAAGCCGTTAGTACTATACGGTCCACTTTACATTTAGATTGATAATTTGATGAGAGGCTACAATAAAACTGCAGAATAAGGCTGTCTCCACAGAGAAACACTGAATTATATCCGAGAGGAACTACCCCCCACCCCCACTTACTCAAAGATTCATGAATATTTCATTAAGTAAAGTGAGCTTGAATCTAATTTTCTGTGCGTGTAAGTGTGTGTCTAAGCACGCATACTCATTTTGAACAAACAGCATGCATGATAAATGATAGCTGTTGGTTGCACAGCCCAAAAAGGACATGAAATGTGGCAATCTGCTGTTTCCTCAGTCCTTATTCTGTGGTAATGATGAGAGGCTTGGTCCATAGAATAGAGCACAACAACCATAGAGCATAACTAAGCAGCATGCGAGGGAAGTCGGCTGTACTGTTTGTTTTTTTTACTGCGTCTATTGCTGTCCAATTAAAGCAAACAACAATAACCAGAAGGGCGTTTCTACTGTGATTAAGGGCGGGCCTGTGATGCAGCTAGTTACATGATTACAGTCGGCACAGAGCACCGTAATCAGAATAAAGACGGCTTTTCTGGGCATTATGGCATTCATGCAGTGTGTCAACTGTGCTGAGTTTTCCTCAAAACTGTGTGGGGAAATAAGAATTCAAGAAACTAACTGTGCTGGAATATTAGCAAGAAAGCACACACACCAAGGAGACGAAATACAAGCTTAACAATGATTAAAATGTGTCATTTCAACGGAAAAGTTATTAGATCTTAATTTGCAGTGAAGATGTGTGAACATTTAGCAAATATTTGACCAGGTGTGCATACATAGAGTGTATGCACACAGTGTGTGATGTGGGAAATAAGGTGAGAGATCAAAACACATTTTTGCAGTCTGGATTCATAAGATGTCAATTGAAGGTGCATTTATAAATTATGTATTATCAATAATATTGTTTTCACTGTGTTTTATTCTTTTATTGTTAAACACTTTGTATACTCTATTTAAAGGGTTTAAAATAAAATCATAGAATCGTTGATGATTATGATATGGTTCCTGAAATATTCAATAATGGTTGAATTGTGTAATAGATAGTAATGCGCATAACGGGGGCACAGGTGTGAATCTTATACAAAGGATGCCTGGACAAATTGGTTTTACCCGTAAACCTACATCATTTTGGACATCTGGTGCCAGAGTTATCAAAAGATAACAACATTTATGAATCAACATACATTTCCTTTGTTTAATGTGTATAAAAACGGAGGTGTAAAAACCCTGTGAGAAACCAAGTAAAGTAAGTGAAACATCGATGCTCGTGTCTGGACATTGTGAGCTACTGTACTCTGCTTGCCTCCTGGCTGCAGTTTGAACAGTGACTTTCCACACCGAGACCTTGGACGACCCTGGAGGGACTAATCTTATTTTCAGAGGGATTATCATTGTTTGTGACGTAAAGGTCATCCCGTGGGGTACTGTCCTCCCAGCGTGATTTTTGATTGTATAAGCAGATAGAAACGTTGCAGCTCCACGTCCCTAAATCAGATCACTGTTTGGGGAAGAGTTGTGAGGGAGAAAAAAAAGCGTCAATAAAAAAAAAAAAAAAAGCGGCTTATGTCATGCTATCCAATTGAAGCTTGTCATGTTTTAGGATCAAACAGTAAATCCCCACACAAACACTGAGTCCCAGGGTCCCTGTGCGTGCGTGTGTGTGTACTGTACACTAATGTGCGTGATTGTGTTTTATATTCCGTCCTCACCAATTCCCAGCTCTGCTGCTGTTTCCTTGTTCAGCCGGCTGAGCTCTGCTCCGTCGATGTTGTTGGCTTTAAAGACGCTGACGAGCTCCTGCAGTCTTTCCTCGCACAGCCAATTCTGCACATCCTCCTCCGACCAATCAGCCACCAGCAGCCTGGAGTGACCCGGCAACTTCCTTCCTGCAAAACGCACAACAGGAAGGGAGCAAGTGCCCTGCTATTATAACCCCCATCTCCTCCCCATCTCCTGAAACTAAACTTATCTGATGTAAACAAACGATTTCTCTTACACTCCACAGAAAAGGACACACTCCCTTTGCGCTGATAGGGAAGTGACAATTACTTTACTGCACACAGATCCCTGACCTCGCATACAAGCATGTGATCTACTAAAGAAAATAAAGTTAATCCCAGGGTTGTGTTACTTCAGATTGTGCCAGCATGCAGCTCATCAACCTTCACACGCCACTATGCGAGTGAGCGACTATCATTTATCGTATGAGTCCCAGACAAACTGGCCTGTTGTGTGCCGGCCTCGCTAATGACACCTCTCGGCAGCCTCATGGTCCCCATCGCCCGCCATTATCTGTGTCGAGCATAACCCTGAAGCCTGGGAGGTGTTGCTCATTACCGCGCTAACCACACGTTAGGTCGACCCCCTTCACACCTCTTCCTGCCACCGCTGGCCGAGACAATTCTCAATCAATGCATATTTTCCTCCAAAAGAGATTGTGGTTTCGATAACCCCCTCAAAATATGCCTCCACCTGAGATTGAGTGAGGTTTTGCAATTGAAAAAAAAGACACTCCTCACCTCAAAATGTCCCCTGTCCTGTCTTCCTTATTTAGGGCTGTTGAATAGCATGACAGCCAACGCAAGGTTAGGATTTGCTTTTGGAAAATATAAATGTAAATATGCTAACATGCTGATGTTCAACAGGCAATCCTTACCATCATGTTTACTATCTTACTTTACCGGTAAGCATGCTAACATTAGCACTAAATACATAGTCCAGTGTTGTTTTACCTTATTTGGCGAGAGTGCAACTCTTTCAACATAACTCATGTCCCAAGCACAGTTACACCGAGTGGAAATACACACTTATCTGCACGAAAGAGAGCAGAGTAACACCACCTCCTCTCTGCAGCCCTTGAGTGTGGAGTCTCCCAGTCTAGGAGGCTGAGTCATGGAATCACTGTGCCAAAATCATGAAAACCTCATAGAGCTTTACTGCAGACTGCTCAGACGTTAGTGTTTAATCACATGGACAGATGCACATATGAGGCCCTCTTCATCATCTATCTGACCATTTTCTGTCGCTTATCCTGGGCCGGGTCCTGGTGGCAGCAGGTTAGGCTAAGTATTCCTCATCCCTCTCCCCAGAATCGTTTTCCGGCCTCTCCTGGGGGAGTGCAAGGCGTTCGCAAGCCAGATGAGCTACATAATCTCTGGAGATTGTTCTTGGTTGACACTGGGCCTTCTATACCATCCCCATTACTCACAGGATAAGACTGGAGATGTGGAGACTGCTCTATTTTTCTTATTGCCAACAAATCCCATGAAAAGACAACAAACAAGTACGAGCAAGTATTGTTTGTGCAGCTAAAGATTGATCGCTTATTCCGCAGTGTCATTGACCTCTATTAGTTTCCAAAAATCACATTGCAATTGCACTGCAAAAACAGTTTGGTGATAATAATTGTGATATCTATGGAAAATCTTTAAAAATAATAATAATGATATCAATTAATTTCATCTTTAACTTTGTTTATTGTGAATTTTGTCTCTTTTTGGAATACTAATTACAAGCGAAATAACAGTTTGTCATAAAAGAGGTAGGATAATAAGTTAGGATAAAAGTAATTCAAAACCAATAGTATAGTAGGTTAATTAGAGTATGTTATAAAAAGTGACATTAAGTAATATGTAAACTAAAGTCAGTGTGGTCAATAAAAAGTAATTTAATGATGTAATAAAGTCACCGTACAGTAAGTTATACACAAAGTCCTAGAATAGTATGTCATAAAGTATATAAAGAGTCATAGTATAGGAAGTCAAAATCAATATCATAGTTTGTCAACAAAGTTAGAGCATGCTGCCTCCAGTTCTCAGCTAACCCTCCATGAACACAGGTGTTTCCAATCACTCTGCTGATTAGACTTCTGCTCAGGTTAAAGCTAGCTGGCTGCTATTGGGAATTGCTTGACCAAACTTTACACGAATAAGAATGATAACTGGGGAGGTTGTCCGGCCTCAGTAGGTCCAACAAAACTTACGGGAGAGTTAAGGAGTCAATCAACCCAAGTCTGTTGTTTATAGTTGCATCCTCCACTGCACTGTATTTTTTTTATTCAGTTTTGTTCCATTTTATTTTTAAAATCTTATTCAAGTGGCTGTTCATAGTGTCTTAATGTTTATCTTGTTTAAAACACGTTCATAGTCTTGTTTAAAGGTGGTAAACTTGCATAGATAACCTACAGCTAGCGGCTCAGCAGAGCTTTGAGTTGTGTGCTCATATCAGCAGCTAACATGCTAATGTTTAGCAGATATCATGTTTACCGCCATCTTAGTTAAGCATTTTAACAGTTGTTTCTAAGGGACTAAACATGGAGTACAACTGTAGCTGATAGGAATGTCATTTGTTTTTAAAGTATTTAGTCAGACAGCCAACATATTCTTCTTCTAAATCCTGAAGGGAAAGAGAACGGCGGCACCAATCAGAGTCACAGTGCTGGCTAACGCCTACTGTGCCCATATGCTTTTTTAAATTACTGAAATGAGGCATATTTGTGATGCATTTATAACAATTCAGCAGGAACAAATGGGCTTGGGAAGGTGTTAAGAGATGAACCAACATAGTGTTGTTTTAGTCTTTTAATGGGATTTCTTGGCATTAGAAACAAATTGAATAATGGCAGCCTTATCCTTTAAAGCCAGGCAGTTTTTTTTTTGCATCCCCATTAGCAATATAGCACCTTTAGGTTTCTATGGGTTCACACAACCAGACATTCAGAAGCTATACAAACATGATAAACAGTGGGTTTTTAGCTCAGAGTGATGTGAATAACTGAAGATTTCTAGGGGCAAAACAGAGGAAAGCAAGTATTTACCTCGGCACACGGTCGGACTTGATTCAGCGGCTGCAGAAAAACATAAAAGAGAATAACTTTAATATGTGAAAAAGAAAAAATAAAGATGAAAGGAAAGGGGGGATAGAGAGAAGGAGGTAGAGGCATAAAAAGGCAGATCTTCATTGAGATGGAATTTGCTTTGTCAACATCAACCTGACTAATGGCAGATGGGAAGTTGCCCTGATGAAACTTCAAAGCCTCCAGATGTCTAACGATTGCACCTTATCATTTAGTATTCCTAATGTTTTCTTTCATTTGGGGTTGGAACTTTCTACTTTTTTGTGTGTTTTTAAAGAGGATTCACAACAGCTCTCTGAGGCTCAGTGGTACTTTGCCCTGCTGCACCAATAAACATCAATGACAATTCCTCCTCTAGACACTGCAGCCAGACAGCAATACACATGTAATAGGAGCTTCTCCTGCTGGATATCTCCCAAAACACTCTTTAGGGAGGCTTTGCTGCTCCAAATGGCTCCTGGGCTTTCAACCACTGCTAACAGTCTGTTAAAAAAAAGTGGAGTGATTGTGCATTTGAAGGCGCCAACCTAAACAATTTCATGTTAAGTATTTACCAGTTCTGCTGACTTCATCTCCTATTCTCCACACGATTACGGTTCGGTCCATAGAGCCAGTTGCAATCCACGGCATGGTGGGAGACAGAGCAACAGCAGTCACGTACCTGCAGGGAGGAGGGAGAGGAGCAGAAATGTGAAGGGCGTGTGTGACAGACTAAAATTGGCACCGGAAGAGATCGGCTTTAAAAGTCAGCTTCAATCCACCCTTAATAAAATATAAATTAAAATCCAGTCTTAGATCGTAGTGCATCTTAAATCCTTTCAAGCACTTCAAAGGGCTCTGCTGGTGTCCACCTGCGGTGCCACCTCAATGACTGTCTGGAAAGCAGCGCTACAATATATTCTTTTGCATCACTGCACCCAATGCTTCTGGGATAAACTAATCAGGCAAAAAACACATGTTTTGATCTGAAACTTTTGCCATTTGTCCAATAGGCGCAGAGATTGCATAGCTGCGGGAGGTCAGGTCATTTACCTGTCATGCTGCTTCAAAGTCTGGAGCAGGGTTCCCAGCTTCTGTAAACAAAGAACAAACAAACAGGGACAGAACAGGAACGTTTGGGATCTCTGTGTTTACAGTAGTTAGGATAAAATATTTAGAAACGTAGTTAACTGAAGCAGCAAAGCCAAACAAAAAAACCTGCCTTCTTAGTTGTTTTTGTGCTTTACTTACTGCATCATATACTGCAACACTTTTATCCACCGAACTGTTGAATAATTTGGGTAAAGTTATTTACATAATCCATATCCATGCATTTGCATTACAGAATGAACAAAAAAAATGGATTCAAACAAAAATACACAGATGATTAAAATGTTTAACAGCTACAAACACAGATTAACTTCCAGTATGTTTGAATTAAAACCAGAAACACCAGAGGGATGTAAACAGAAGTTTAAACACAACTAAATACACTCCTCCTGTTGGCCTGCTGAAGAAACAGCTGGATCAGTGCTCAGCAGTGGCATCTGCTGTTTACAGCACAGACAAAAAGGAGCATTTAAAAACATGGGAGGTGAGATTAATTTAAACCTAATTTGTCCCAAATGAGCAAATGATTTCACAGCAAAAAATAAATAAGTAAATATTCAGTTGGCAACACAGAAGGTGTTTATTAGAGCTGCACACGTGTGAAGAGGAGTTGTGTGTGTGTGTGGTGACGCGTGCGTTACCCCGAAACGAGCAGCTCTCCATCAGACGAGAAGGCACAAGACAGAACTGGAGCCGACTGGCTGGTGAGAGTGTGTAGCAACGTCATGACACAGGCTGAGGTAAACAACAAACACATGTTTACTTACATGAATTACATTGACTATTCATTTCCTGGAGACTTTCCCTAACCCCTACCTGCCTTGAAATGAGTCTTAAAAAGGTAACCAAAGTTGGGAATGCCACACACCACACACTTTTTTTTGCTGGTTTAAAGCTGTGCCACCTGCTGACAGCTGCTTGGGAACAGAAGATTTTCTTTTTTGCAATAAACCTGAGACATGCGCAGCTTAAGATACAAAGACACTTATGAGAACAGAGTAATAATTCATTGTGCAATAATTCTATGTGCCAAAATCAACTTGTCTGTAGCAGCATCTAAATTGTTCGCCTGTAAATATACATGTATTACATTAAACCTCCCTCTTTTCCATTAGAGTAAAAAGGCTGTTTTCAGGTTCTGTGGAAGCTTAATTTGTTATTCGCATGCATATTCATGATGTGAAGTACCCTTACCTCTCAGTTAGGGAAAAAACTCAAACGTATAATCAAACATCAAAACTGACAAACATCTAACCGCACACTTTAGAAAATGAATTAAATGAGATGTGTTATCGAGAGGTGTGCTGCTTGGTGAAAGCGAAAGGCAACAAATTTGCCCGAATAAGACCATTACATTTTTATATGGAAGAATAAAAATATCTGCAAACACAAAGTAAGCCCGAACAAGAAAAATGCTCCATACAGACAGAACTCCCAGGTTCAAAATGTTCCCCTTGCTTCCCTGCATGATCTATGCTTGAGTCTTTTTTTTCTGTTAAAACAGAGGAAGAGGGGCTGAAGCATGCACTCCTTTTTAAAAAGACAAGATAAATGCACATCTCAGAAAGGCAGCCTCATTGAAAGCTCCTCCAGAGAATGTGGAGAAAAAAAAACGAGGACAGACATTGTTCTGCGTCTTTCTACAAGCTGCGCAGAGATGAAAAATCCCCGTGGACCCCAGTGGGTCATCATGTGGGACACATCTCATCCTCCCTAGAAACGCTCGTTACCACGGCAACACTACTTGGGAACTAACTACATGGCATGATCAGATACTAAACGAAGATACAGTCCGGTTACACAATCATGGACGAGATGTCTGTTTCCTGCTGTAGGCGGTACAAGAAATTGATGTCACAGTGGATATACGGTGTGCACCTGTATCCTCTCCCACTCGTCTCCACACTGTCCTCTGCAGCTGCTGTATTTCAGCAGAATGTCTTAAAGTGATCCATTATTAATGAGTCGGGCTGCCGCTGATTTATTCCACACACTAATAAAATTCCTCTATTCTGCAGAACGATTTCAAGGTTAAAGCAGTCGGCAGGTTCTCTCAGTCTCAGCTCTATCCTCCATCTCACGTGGGAGAGAGAAAGAGGCGTTCGGTTGAGGAGGCATGCAGAGGGGTCGGCCTACCTGCCCCTTCACGCTGGGAAACAATCCAGACTTTCAGCTGGCTGTCCTGTCCACAGGAGGCCAGTCGAAACTCCACACAGCAGCCATCTGCAGAACAAAACACAGCCGCGTTCCTCTTTCTGAATGTTCGCGCTCGACTGACTACAATAACAAAAGGAGACAAAAATCTTCTGACGGACGGTTTGTGAAGTGTTACAGCGAGCATCTTTTGCACCGTGTCTGGCATAAATATAGTGTTTGGATTAAAAGGAGATTTCCATTATTATTTACCTAAAGTGGCAAATGTACATTTTTGATTCATGGATACAATGCAACAGCTTATTTTTAAGTTACTGCTAAGTGTGAAGGATTTCAGTTTTATCTGTGATTTAATTAATGTTGTGTAAGATGAACTAGAAAAGCCAAAACAAAATCTGTCACAAACAAAATGATTAGTTCACCCAAAATCACAAATACTGCGAATAACAGTTGAATAAGTTGAACTACCATCTATTGAAGAAATAGTGCAGATAAAACCTGTCCACAGTGACCAAGATAGTGTTCTGTTCACATAATCTTTAAATCTACACACTATTTGTATGATTAGTCAATAGCATCTGATCAATGAAATGTTTGAAGTCTTCAAACTGCTTGTTTTGTCCAAACCCCAAAGATATTCTGTTTATGATGGTTAACAGCAGGAAAAAGCATCAGTGAACATGAAACACATGAAAGAAGAGAGCAGGTTTGGCTTTTTGCTTGATAAATGTCTTAATCAATAATAATAATAATAAACCTTTCAAAGCATCAACAAGCAAACCACCTACCTGCATGTCTAGACACCACTAGTGAACATAAATTAAAATATGTTGTTGATTTGGGTGAACTGATCCTTTAAACACTAAACACTCACCGACTTTAAACTGCGGCGCGAAGCTGCAGCAGGTGACCCCCAGGTCATGGGCGTCCTTCTCAGCATGCAGGAGGTTGATGTTCGCATCCCACAGCTTGAGGTCTCCGAGGGTGCAGCCGGTCACAAACATCTGGCTGCAGGGAGTGAAGCAGCAGGCCACAACACTGGCCTCGCTCACCGCACTGCACCTGTAATAGACATGTTAGATATGCACATTGGGTTAGAGTAGTTATGAACAAGGTTTACTTTGTAGGGTGTAAAATAAACAAGGAGCAGGAGTTCATGATCCCGGCTTGAACTTTGGCTTAACATTTGGATAAAGTTACAGAGAGCTGTACTGAGTTTAGCAATATCAATTTAAAGCACCCGTGAGAGCCTTGAGGGTGCTTGTAAAAGCTGAAATCCTCAGATGACGAGTTTTATTAACATATTTCATCTCAATTGGTTAATCTTGACAATACATGGTCGAGCTGTTGGATTCATTATGAGACTCTTTTGTTAAAGCCGCCTTAATGTAGCAGCGAGTGATTCAACTCTGATCTTTCTTTACAATATTAGTTCTGTTAATTACAAACTAGGCCTGATGTAGGATTAACCAAACCAGGGCGGAGAAAGTCAAATGGAGTTACAGATGTTTTACGGCCAAGAAAACATGACTTATTGTATGAACCATTCAGTCTATGTTGTGAACAATAGGGTTCCAAATGAATACAATATGTTCTGCCAAGCATGTTTTTATCATTTATTCCTGCGTTTCATCTGTGCTTCACTCCCTGGTTTGAAGTGGACGTGACTCTATTAAATAATCACTTGAAACATGTGTTACTCTGTGCACTAAAAGATTAATCGAGAAAATAACCCACACAGATTCGCAGAGTTTTAAACCGTGAT